>NW_010270503.1:0-22686 GCF_000690775.1 Eurypyga helias
GCTCCCTGCCCCGGCAGCGGTGTCGCCTGTCCCGGAGACCTCCCGCCGCGGGGACCGGCGTTACGTGCGGGCTCTTTGCTTTGCAGGGGCGGCCGTCCGGCGGGAGGAAGCCCCGAGCCGAGCCCCCCGGGCAGGGAAGGAGCGAAAATGGACATCTCGCAGCTCCCCAGCGCACGCAGTTTTATTTGTCAGTAAGTAATTCCGCTCGGCGGGCTCTCGGAAAGAACTCTTTTAAAGTCGTACTGTCACCTTTAACGGCAGGGGTTTATCTCGTGCTTGTTTTGTGCCAGTGTAGAACAATGCCGTGTTTATCCACCTTTCCCTGCAGGGATCTGGGGCTTCTGCTGATCCTGATGGAAGTCGTGCTGTCAGCCGTCAAAGTGGATGCTGTAAGTAAAATGTCTTGTGACTTTTACTGAGAAGTGAGGAGGAAAAAGCAGTTTCCCTGGTACCAGAAAGCGAGGAACTGCGTTTTCCTTTGCCAGATGGCTTATCTGTCGCTCCGTTAAAAGAAACAACCAGCAAATCATCTCCCCAAACCTTACAGCCTACTCCCTTCCACAAAATGCTCTTGAGCGGAGACGCGTAAGGCTTCAGCGTCAGGTTGTTTGAAGTGTTCCACTGCTCCTTTTGCTCAGATTGGGTAACTTGTTAAAGCAGTAACAAAACAAGCCCCACAGCTTCTTAATTTTCACAAGCGAAGCACCAAGATGGATGGGTGGGACAAAAATGCAGTGCTGTAGATACTGGGAGAGTACTTTGGAGAAGTTAACCTGCAGATGAAAACATCTCAGTTAAGTACAGACCTCATCTGAGGACGGAGGAGTTGAAGCTATGGCTTAATTTTACGGATCAGAGGCTTGTTTATACATAAATTGATGTTTAAATTAAAATGATAAATAAAATTAGTAAGTTAGATGCTGTATAACTGGTTGTGACTATGGGCTTGAGGTGTTAATGTCAACAGAGGATGCTAAACTCTCTGGTCTGTGTCACAAAGAAGTGAGAGATATAACATATGTGGGAGTGCCACATATGCCTGTTAGGAAGCTTCATGAATTTAATGGAAAGATTGTCATTCATGAGAGTAGGCTCTGGATCAGGCCTCGCACTGCTGGCCGACAGGTTGCTAAGGCTGGGCTTGTGGCTGCCATTGTCAGCCACTAAACATGGGTAAGGCTCTGCGGTCATGTGCGAGAGGGACCTCGACTGCAGTTTTTCAGAAGCATCCTGCTTATATTTTAATCCCCCTGTCTGCAACTTTCACCCCTTTTTATGACTTTGCACTCCTTAGAGGTCTCTGGCGTGGTTACGCCTTGGTGGTGAGATGAAATGGGAAATACTAGGGATTGATTGTGCAGCAGCTGTTGCGGCACACGACTGTTTTCCACTCGAGTTGCAG
Organism: Eurypyga helias; assembly: GCF_000690775.1. Taxonomy (NCBI): domain Eukaryota; kingdom Metazoa; phylum Chordata; class Aves; order Eurypygiformes; family Eurypygidae; genus Eurypyga; species Eurypyga helias. The sequence continues at coordinate 1,403 of NW_010270503.1, forward strand.
TTGGCAGGTAGAGCTTGCCCATCTGTCTGCGTGGCTGGTTGGTCTCTCCACGTCGTGGCAGGCTGGGGACCCACAGCCCCATGGGGAAGGACGCGAGCAAGTACAAAAAATGCTATTTTTCTTTTCCATGTTTTTGACAGAAGCATCATTCTGCTGAGTAGCGCTCAATGGATGATAGCATTACCACACACTACTGAAACCAGGGCAGGCTAGTGATAATGCAAGCGGTTGAGGCCCAGTGAGGAAATCGCAGGGATCAGTTGACATAAAAAGGCAGCATTTGTGGTATGACTCTTCTTTCTGTGAAGCCAAACTGTAACATGTGTAGCATGATACCTGAGCTTCAGCTGTAGCACGGGCTAATTCGTTCTACTTCATTTAGATTGGATATCAGGAAGATGCTCTTCATGGAGAGGGTGGTGAGGCACTGGAACAGGTTGCCCAGAGAAGTTGTGGATGCCCCATCCCTGAAAGTGTTCAAGGCCAGGCTGGATGAGGCTTTGAGCAACCTGTGGAAGGTGTCCCTGCCCATGGCAGGGGGGTTGGAATTAAATGATCTTTTAAGGTCCCTTCCAACCCAAACCATTCTGCGTTCTTGCTTGTAGACCGCAGGCTGCAGTGTTAATACAGAGGTATGCCGAGGAGGTGTTTGAGGAACCTGGTTTAGCAGATGCAGTCTGGTCATGGCTGCTTGAATCTCCACATGCTGATTTTCCAAGAATATCTTGGAAGAGTAGATTGGCCTGCTTGGATGTCTGATTACCCTGATTTAACAGTTCCAAAGGTGGGGGCTGCATAGGAGATGAAATAGCCCAGTGAATATGAGTGAGGAAGCTTGGTCACATTTCCATGAAAAATTAGAGCTGCACTGCCACCAAAATATTTATCCCATTTTCCGCTCATATGCTACTCCCTTCCCTTGGCCAGCACAGGTCTTTCTGTAGTCATGTGGTGAACTGAATTGGAAAATTACTCATTTAAACTTATCAGTCCCCAAAAAGAGAAGTGGGGTGAGAGCTAACTTTAGCCTGGATCAGATCACATCTTGTATTCATAGAAACTGGGGCTGGCACGGGACTGAGAGCAGGCAGCTGGGGGTGGGAGGAGGGGTGGGCTTGCTCCTTGCAATGACATGCAGAGTGACAAAGTAGGTGTGTGTGGGAAGCAGCAGCACCTGAGTAATGGCAGGTGGATTGCTGGCAGTCATATTCTTTATACTGTAATCCCGTTTGTCACACTGAATCTTCTACTATTCGTTACACTGATTAATGTGCCAATGTTATGAAGTGTTTTATTAGCTTGGATTAAAAAAATGCTATGAACGATTAAAGTCTGTGGGACCAGCTCTTAGAAAGTCATGGTTCTGCCTGTAGTGAGACAAGCAGAGCAGCTGAGTTTGACAGCATTATATATGGGAATGAGTTACAGCTGATGGAGATAAGTGTTGTTGAACGAGTGAAATTGCATATAGCAAGAAACTGGAATGAGATTAAGGAGAAAGGCAGGAAGGAGGGAGAGAGAAAGAGAGGAACTTGGAGTATTTGACTGGATGTCTTGCCTGGCAGGCTGCTGCTAGCTGTTAGGGAGATGGATGTTTCTGAGCAACGAAGTGAGAGGAAGAAAAAGGAGGAGGATGTTTAGGATATCTCAGGACTGGGGAAGAAGAAATGTTGTCTTCTGGCAAGAGGAGAGGATGCTGGTTGCAGGCTTGAAGGGGAACTAAGGAATAGGAGTCCCTGAATGGAAATACTAGGAGAGACAGCCAAATGGAGTGGATCAGGCTCCAGTTATCTTTAGCGTTCTTTGGCATACGCTGGCTGGCCATCTTAAAGGCCCCAAATAACTTTGGAACTATTCTAATTTGTACATTTAAATATTCATCTGGCTTAAATAAAATTAAGTTGTGTTAACTACCCCAAGTTTAGCCAGCCAAGTTTGCAGATTTCTTCTCCTTCTTTTTGTCCCTGCATATGTATTGCATCCAAAATATAATTCTTGGATTTTTTTTTTTTTTCTTTTCAGAGAAACTCTGTCTTCTTCTAATACTGGGGTTTTTTGTTTGGTTTTTTTTTTTCCTTTTCTTTTGTCTTTTCCAAAACACACTTCTTCCAAAGTAGTTGCATAATGTTTGATGACTTCACTGGTGCCCTGTTAGTATGTTTTCTAAACTGTTCCTCATGAAAATTACTTCCCCCCCCCCTAACAAGCTGTATTATGTTGGGTACAATGAAATCCCAGAAAAGAAGGGAATGATTGTCAGGTAAAAGAAATAAAATTGAGAGGGAATAATTTAGAATAACCTTTGCAAAAATAACTACAAGTAACAGATCACAGCTGTTAAAAAGGATAACATACATAGATGTCTGGAGAGATTTATATAGAAAGAAAATAGAGTCAAAGTAGTTCATGAGATGATGCAATTTTCTTGACTTCTGTGACACTGTAAAGGTATGTATTTGGAGAAGTGGCATTAAAGAGAGAAACAACAAGCCTTTAATAGAGAGGGTAAAGCCAGCAGTACTATGTACTTCTATAATTTCATAATGAAATTAGATTGCTGGCACAGGTGCCTAAGTTCATGTCCTAAGTTAAAATGTGTCAATGCTCTGTGGCTATCTTACATCCAGGCTTTTCCAGATGTGTCCTGTTTTATTCCTTTTGGAAATGCTTGTCTGGTTGGAACAGGAGGACTTTTTATATTAACCCAGGATTTCCAGGCTGAAAGAAGCCAGGGTGGAGTAATCACTCAGTGCATCCTGCTGGGCATGTCCACTGTGAATGTATGCGTGAGGATCCCAGTATGCAAATTGTAATAGCGCATGCGTACTGCCCAGGTGATCTAGGAATGAGTCCTCAGTCTGACATACTGATTTCTTCTGCCACATGATTGAGTGCATGCAAAGTGAATCTTATCTCTTCCTGGAAATACCAGATTCCCTACCTGTACACTGCTTCAGAAATATCTCTGCCTAGGAGATCCCCCCCTGCCCAGAGAAATGTCACAATCCTATTTTGGAACAGCTTCATTTGAGGCATTTCCACACTGGCAGACATGGCTTAGTTACATCTGTTTAAGTAAGTGTACAGTTTGGGTCATCTTTGAGTAAGAGTAGTGTTCCATGAGAAAATTGGAAAAAGAGTGATACTTTGCAATAAAACAGCATTTTGGGGAGTCTCCCAATATATCTGATTAGTTTATTCAAAATTTCTTTGAATCCTGAAAGAATTATTGGGTAGTTCAGAGAGGACTCTTTCTACATTCAGTCATGGAGCTGTGAACTACTGGAGAGGGCCCAGTGCAGGGCCATTAAGATGATGAAGGGCCTGGAGCACCTTCCATATGGAGAAAGTCTGAGAGAGCTGGGTTTGTTCAGCTTGAAGAGGAGGCTGAGGGGGGATCTTATCAATGCTTATCAGTAGCTAAAGGTGGGTGTCAGGAAGGTGGGGCCAGGCTCTTCTCAGTGGTGTCCAGTGACAGGACTAGGGGCAGTGGCTATAAGCTGGGAAACAGAAGGTTCAGCCTGAACGTGAGGAAATAATTATTCCCTGTGAGGGTGGCAGAGCCCTGGAACAGGCTGCCCAGAGAGGTGGTGGAGTCTCCTTCTCTGGAGACCTCCAAAAGCCACCTGGACTTGTTTCTGTGGGATCTACTCTAGCTGTTCCTGCTCTGGCAGTGGGGTTGGACTAGAGGATCTCTAGAGGTCCCTTCCAACCCCTTCCACTCTGTGAATCTGTGAAGAAGGGGCAGCTCCATTAAGGAACTGTGAGAAGTCCTGACTGCAAGAGGTGGCATCCAGGGAACTACATGAGGCAAAACTCCTTGCTTTCGCTGACACCAACAACCATGCCATGATCTGGCAGTGGTGTTTCCATGATGAGGGTCACAGTGTGCATTAGGCTGCTGATGGGCAGCAGGATGGCTGCCCAACTGGGATTTTTTTTCTTCTTTTACCAGAACCAGGATTTCACTGATCATATGATGTCAGGCAGGCAGGCTGACACACTCACTGCAAGTGTTGCATACATGGAAATGCAGTCATGGTCCATAGCTATAAATTCCTTATTTCTGATCTTTTCTTTCTCATACGCTGTCTGCTCCACTCATCAGTAAGAGAGTTAAGTGTCTCTTCCCCTTGTTACTCCTCAAACTGTTTCTTGAAATTCTTTTACGCTGCCATGCCTATTAAACCAATAATCATCCTAATTTCTCATGAATTAGTAATTGTTCATATTATGATTCCAGTAAGAACCATTTCTGCTATGCCTGTGAATTAAATGAGAAAGCCTATTCTTTGTATACAGTCCTATCCTTACGCTGATTCAAGTTGCTCATCCAGGGACTAAAGACAAGTTATACCAAAAGCAATATATTGTGTCTCCCTGTACAGTGAGGAGCAGGATCTTGTGTGTGTCCATGTTCTTTAATCTCTCAGTAGAAAGACACACATGGAGCGTGTTACTCACTTTTTCTTGTGAGCAGATCAGAGGCATGCTTAATGAATGTCTGCAATAATCTATTCAGACTAATTCTGTTTTGTGGAGTTATTAAATGTCATATCGTATAGTCATGCTGCATTTGGTAGGAGAAGAGAGGGAGTTCTGTCAGCTTCCCATATTTCTCAGAGGTTAAAATGTTGATACTGAAGAGACAAGAATCCTGACAAGGTAAAATATCATGTAAAAAACTGATTCCTTATTTTTGTCATCTCTCTCTGAAGGTAGTTAAAGCAGTTTCAGAAATACAACTTCTCTTTTTCTTGAGTTTTCAAAGTAGCACATCTGGGTTTTATTGTGTAGTAATTGCAAAGCAGGAAGCCTTTATGCATTATGGTACCAAACCTACCATGTATTTTTTAAATTTTGTGGAAAAAAATGATTTATAAGTTCAAACAGATTTGCCTTACCCAAAATGTAAAGCTTCATTGTGGCTTTTTCAGTTATATTATGAGCAAACACATTTGTTACAAACATTTTAATTCAGTAGTTCAGAGCACAGTTTATATTAGTGGATCTTTTTTTTTCCTTTTTGCAGTAATTAATTTCTCATTTGAGACCAGACTATTCTTTATTAGTTCTTTGCTTTTGTTTTTCCAAGCCAAAAATTGGTCAAGGAGTGGGACATTCTTTGTTTTGTGTTACACGGATCCAAGATCTTGGGAGAGTTCAAAATTAATTTAGTAGCTTACAGTTAATCTTTGCTTGCCAAAGAAGGCAGCTTATCTTCTCTAACCCCTTCTCCCTTAGGAAACTAATGCCTTGCACTATTTGTAGTACCTTGTTTGCTCCTAAGAAGCAAAAAGCAGAGTTAAATTTGCAGTATTTCCTGATGTTTATCAACAAGTTACTCTCTTTAAAATGGTTGACAGGAGCAGTTGACTCAGCTCACAGTGAAAGCATGAGATTTTTATCATGCAAACATTTCTGAGTGACTAAGGACTGACATTGTTGGTTCTCACGTGCCCTTTTTTGTCCATTTGGAAGCTGAAAGTGCTGGTGTGTATCACGACTGTGGAAGGCTCCTTGTTTTCAGACCCTAGAAATGATGTGTATCAAGGGAAAAAGCTGTTGCAGAGAAGTTAGTGAGCGAACTTGTATTTGCATGAGTAATGGCACATACTTCAGCTGTTTTTGCAGCGCGATTTCCTATCTTCAACAGTTAGTGGTGTTTCAGGAGACTACTGCATTTTCTGAACCCATGTGTGTCTGTTTCTGCCTTTGTGTTTGTACATCCTGGGGACAGGGGAAACATGAACATCATGGTTTCCTCAGTGGCAGTGAAGGGTGCTGCTCCTGGGAGACAGGAGGTGGCAGCTAGAGTGGGGAGGGCCCTCACCCTCCTAGCACATCCCTATGGCAGCCAGTGGGTCTAGGGGTGGTCACCAGGGTCAGACGCAGCCTTGGAGGGCTGGGAAGGACCATGGGGATGGAGGCGGGCCAAGGCCAGGCTGGGACATCAGGTCACAGGTGGAGGTCAGGGAGGCCAGTGGCTGGGCACAGGCATGGCGGACCCCAAGCAGCTGGCAGGCTGATAGGGAAGCCCCACTTCTCACGGCCTTTTTCCCACACAGCTCATTTCACACCCCTCTGCGAGGGAAGGCCGCACAGCTGCACCAGGAGCTGGCCCTGGGCCCCGGGTGATCAGCCCCGGGGTTCCCCTGGGGCGGGATGGGGGAGCGAGGCCTAGGGCCACCAGGAGCTGCAGAGGCAGCTGGCAGGTCCTGGTGCAGCCTAGCCAGCCAGGGGGGAGGCGCCGGGGGGTGGCCGGGGGCAGGAGACCTCTGCATTGGAAAAGTAGACATGCAAGTTTAAAATTCGGTGGAAATTTTAGGGAAATTACTGTGGTTTAGGAGGTCTGGGACAGAATTTCAAAATTGACCAGAGCCTTCTGCATGAATTGAAAGGGCGACATTATTTGGCTTTTCTTCTTGTGACAGAGTTCCTCAAAAAGTGACTTTTGTCAAGGAAAAAAAAACTATTTTCAACATAAATTTACCAGTGAGTTATATTTTTATTTTAGACATGCGAGATCAGAATAACTTTTAGATCATACCAGTTACCAAGGATGTACATTTGCTGCGGTATTTCAGGCGTCCTATTTATTCATAAATGATCCCAACCTTTATTTTGAAGTAGCTTTGTGAAGTCGGCATGTGAAGATCATTCACATAAACAGGGCTTGGCTTATTTTTGGCAGGTCTTTGCTGCAGATCGTGCCCACACCTCCTCTCACCATTGGTCGGTGGAGCCAAGTAATAAATTTTTTATTCCAACTATACTTTTCCTTTGTATTTCATCAGTTTTTTAAAGGTTCTTTGCTGGGCAGAATTACCTTCCGACTATATAATCAGGCTGTATGCAAATAAGGGATGTCAGGCAAAGTGGAATACTTGGGATACAGCACAAGCTCTTCCATTTCTCCTGTTCTTCAGTGGGTTTTTTGGTTTTGGTGGATTTTTTCCTTCGTGTTTGTGTCATTAGAAAACAACTAACTGCCTTAGGTTTAAGCCTTGCCCCAGATCCAGCGTGGTGCCCAGAGCTTGCATACCGGTCGTCGGTGTCCGATGGGGCAGACGGAGCGGAGCTGAGCGGCTGCCCTTCTGCCCATCCTCGGGGGGCCGCAGCTCCTGGCTCATCGGGAAGCTGAACCCCTCGCTGCGTGCCCTGGCCTCCTGTGGAAATTCAGGCTTGGAAACAAACCTGCCCTTCATCCGGGATGAAAAAGAAAAAAGAAAAGAAAAGAAAAAAAAAGAGAAGCATCTGTACAAATCAGCAATTCACTGGGAGTCTCTGTTGTCAGGTCCTGCCCACACTCGCTGCGCCTTGCAGCCATGGGGAGCAGAATTGTTTCTTAAGGAAGGGGCTGGAATTTGGGAAAGCTCCGCAGGTTTTCCCCGTTGCGCTTGTGCGTGCCTCACTCTGGGCACAGTGTTGGTTCCTGCTGCTCTGCCTGTGCAATCCCCAGGATTGCTGCAAACAGATGAGGAGAGGCATTCTTACATTTGAGCTGCAGCCTCGCCAGCCCTGCGTAATTGATGTTCAGCCACCTGGTCCCAGTCTCATGGCACCCCAAACACGTCTGCGGAGGCCCCAGGGAGCAACTTGAGGAGGAGAGCGGAGCTGCTCACTGGGGCTGCTGGTGTGTCCCGGGGTTGAGCTGCGGCTGAGGGAGTGGGCAGAAAGGAATGCCACTCCTGCACAGGGCTGGGAATAGCCACTGGGACCACGGAGCATGGGAAGCCTGCATATCGCTCTGAGCCAGCAGCCAGAGAAACAGTCTGCTGGAAATGGCCCAAACGTCTCTGCATGACACTTGGGAAATGTTAAGTGATGCTGGCTGGAAGAAGGAAGTGAACAGGGAAATTTAAGCATTTCGCTTGCGGGGTTGAAGCTGGGTTTTCCCCAGGCACTTTTAAGGTGCGTGGTAAGAGTAGGTACAAAGGAGTAGGTATAAAGTTGCCCAAATCTTCTGTCCTCTGTATGTGCCCATGAGGTAGCCAGCACATCTGTTACCTCTTAACTTGCCATAGCCCACGGGCTGCTTCCTTTCTGGCTGTGTCCCTCACAGTAAACCACGGAGTCCCAGGTGTATTCTCTGCCCTTTTGGTCAATTGGCACAGTCTTTCCATGTCCATAACAGTAATTAGCCTTGGTAATTATTCTCCTCAGTTTCCAGAGCAGGGTGGCCCCTTAGAGACTGACTGTGATCTTTACGTTATGCTGACTCCCGCACCGTGCCCAAAAACGTCATGAGGGAGTGCTGAAGCACAGCAAGCGAAAGCTTGCTCTCCCAAGCAACAAGTGTGCATAGGACCTTCCTGACAGTAGGACGGTACGGATGGTCCAGCTGTGGGACACGGGGCAACTTAACACATTAAAGTAGACGTGGGGCATGTCTGCCTCAGACTGTGACATTAACTGGCTGGAAATCAGGGCCCACTTTCTTTTCTCACATGCAGCAATGTATTGCCTAGTTCTGCCTCGGTAGGGATGTAATAGAAGGACTGAGCTGTTTTGGGTCAGGTGCAGAAAATGTCAACATTCTGAGTATGTGCAGCTTGCTTCCCAACAGTATTGCCATGTCACCCACTCCAATAGGAAATGTATGCCAAGAGAAACCAAAACCCCTCTTGATAGTTTTGGTTTAAGCTTTAGGTGATGTTTCATGGCATTATCATGCCCTATTTGTTGATATTTTCATCATGTAAGTAAAATAAAGGACAAATAATCATGTAGATAGATGTAAATGGCAACAGGTCACAAACAAAATTACAAAAGCAGGAGCATCAAGAAAAGATTTACTAGTCCTCTTTGTCATGCCTAAGTGTTAGAAAAACCATTCCTTCCCAGGGAAAGGACTGTGACTAGAGTGTGTAGCACTTGGCTACGTGCTTGTTTTCTGGTGGCTTATGCTGCACTCGCCAAGTGCACTTTGGTCTGTTCTTGGAGAGTATGAACACCGCAGTGCATCTCCTTCAACTGCCTCCCTCTCCTGAGAGATTTTCCATCTGTAAATGAAAAAAAAAAAAAGGAAGGTAAAATGTGCTCTTTTACCTTCTGGGTTTATTCTAAAGTCAAGGATGGGTGAGTATTAGAAGGTAGGGGTTTTAATTGTCCTCAGGTGATGTGAACTGGGGTTTATCAGTTGTCAGTCACACCATGCCAGCTTCGAGGCTAGGTTTCTTTCTTACCTTTCTATCCCAGTCCTTGCCTGTAGCAGTAGTTTTGATTTGTTTGGCAAATCACAGCCTTGCTGCCTTATCTATGAAGCTATTAATTCTGCCTTGAAAAAAAAGAGATTTGGTCTTCTATAGGATAGTCTATTTAGCTTTTGCCCCAGTCTTAGCGAGTAAGGAGAGGACTTCTTGGGACTCTATCCTTTCAGTGACCCAGGGACAAAAGGGATCGGTACCCCTTTCCTCTGAGTAAATAGACACATCGAACTGTCAATACCTGAATCCTTTCCAAGGAATGATTATGTAAATAAATTTATATGGCCAATGGACTGTTAAACAATCTGGAAGAAATTGTATTTCTCTTTAACATTGATTTCCTTTTATGAATTTATCAAATTGAGATCCAAACCTCCTTCCAATGCATGCTCTGACCAATACTGATCTGATTATTTTCCTACGAAAGAGGGGAAACTTTAAACTCTCTTTGTTGTTACTTGTTCACAATTACCCTGTTTGTGCCTTCAAGGGGATAAGATAGTAGCCATTCTCGAGAAGGTATGTTCTATAGTCTAAGATGTTAGAGAACTTCAAGAAAATGTTAGCTCTGCTTTCACAACCTTAATCTCTTGCTTGAGGTTTGTATTGTCCCTTAGGGACACAGTACTACCTAGGGTCACCATTGAGTAGATGGGTGATTAGTAAGGTAGCTTGAGGCAGGATCATAAATCATTTTGAGGATTGGGACCGCAATCTTGAGTTTGTCTGAGTAAGGAATCCCTGTGAGCCCTACAGCAACATGCTTGCATGATCCTGCACTGCTTAGCAGGTATGCAGGGCTTCATGCTTTCAGCTAACTGGATCATTGTGTTTGTTTTCTTTTTTTTCCCAAGGAAAAACATACATCAGTTACTATGAGCAAATCACAGACAGTCAGAAACATCGTACTGGCATGTTGGGAGCTCTTTGTGGATAGAATCTAGTTTCCATGAGGGTAGATTCCAGGCTTGTCAGCTGCTTTATTGGAAGTATACCATCTCAAATTAGGGTGATGTAATTTTTTACTACTTCTTCAAGGTATTTCTTTTTCGTTTAATGTGATTTCCATGTTAGTCATGTATCATTCACTGTCTTCCATAAAGCCAGTAACATGTGTAAACAAGGAGAGAGAAATTGAAATACAGCCACATGCAGTACAGTTATGAATGAGAGGTAGACTGGGATCCACCCTAGCCATGTACTCTGAGCCTTGAGGCTACCAGTCTTTCATGAGGCTTTTAAAAAAATGTTCCATTAAGACAAGGACACATAACTTCATAGAATAGCATCATTAATCTGGGGAGGTTAAAGCTCATCCTTCTCAGGACATGAAAATGCAGGTGCCAGGTAGTTTCAGTACTTGCCCTGCAGACACAGTCTGTGGAGACGTTACAGTGCTGCATGCGGGTAATGAGTAACCCCACGGTAATCCCTTCATGTGTGCAGAAATGTCAGTTCCCCAAACCCCTCTATATACATACAGAAGAAGCAGGATTTTTTATTTATTAAAGAGGAGACAGGGACCATCCTAAGTCTATTCAGCTGCCATTGCAACGTCCTGCCCTTCAGCTTTCCTGTAAACATAAATTTACTCTTTTCTTTGAGGAAAGTCCTATTCCTCAGTAGCTGCGAAGCCCAGGCCTGGGACCACTCTGTTGTCTTTTTGTGGCCTGTTTGCCCTGAAGTTGTTTCAGCTGCAGGAATCTTGCTGTTCAATCTCAGAATTTCTGCTGTATCTTCCTACTTCCAAGATTGCCTACTGTCAAAAGGGATGACTGTTTGCCTACAGAAGAAAATGGTGAATTAAAATAAAAGTGCAAGGTTGTTTCTTGGTTTTGTCTTTCTCTTCTGGATAAAAGACCAAGTCGGTTTTGCCATAGCTTGAAGAAATTTCCTTTTTTCTGGCACTGAATATAATTTTTGATAGTCTGATAGCCTTTACAGAGAGCCTGGTTAGTAACATCAGCTGTCCCTTGCGTCTTTCAGATGAACAGTGTACAGAAAGACTGTGCTCTAGAGCCCAAGCAGGAAAGACTTCTGACCTTTTGATCTGATGATCTGTTCCCAAAATCTCTGCATGTCCAAAAGCAGCAAGACAAATACCAGAAAACTTGGAGACCTGAGGAAAGGGGAAGCTCTAGTATTTCACAAGCAGAAGCGGAGAGCAGCTGCCTAAGGGGTCCAGCTGCAGGACAGAGCTCACGACCTAGCCTGTGGGAGACCTGGAAATGCTGGCCACTGTAGACCCACGCAGTTCCCCTCATTCATACACGAGTGTCAAACCATCCATCAGCCCCCGCAACAGCAGAGCCACACAGACAGTCTTAAAACATAACCCCAGTGCGAGAGCCGTAGTTGACTAAGTAGGGAGTGCAGGCAAGTCAGGACGTGCTGTCTGCCCATCCCCGTCGTGTTGGTTTTCCTGCAGCCATGTTGCAGGTGAGCCATGCCCTGGTCTACGTGATGCAGAAGGTGTGTATTGCCTGGCCAGGCATATTGGCCAGAGGGAACTCATTCTCCCTGTTAGCGCATAAGCAGGCTGTTAACCATTTTTTCCTCCTCAGCATTCAGTGCACACATCCGTGAGCAGTTGCATTACATTATCGGTGACACCACTCAACACTGAAAACAACAGGGAAAGAAATGTTCCACCTTTCCACACTCACAGTAGCATGCTATTGCCTGCTGATTTCCATCACCACAGGTTACTGAGCTGGCTGCCTTGCCAAGATAAAAGTTGCTTTCAGTAAGCCCTATGTTTCTGCAGTTCTGACTTTCCTAATGAATTCCTCTAGCAGGTTTTACAAGTGCACTGCCACCCACACTATTCAGACCAGATACAGTACCCAACGTGGGTCATTTGAAACTAGGTTTTTGAATCTCTGCTGTATTGCTGCATGCTGCATTAGACATGCCCCAAAAGGTCACATGTTTCCAAAGAGTATATTCAGCATGCTTTGTAAAGACTTAGTGGGGTGAGATCTTGGTATATTATTGCATGGATTCTGTCTAATTATTAAGGACGTGTGACCAGTTGCTTTGAGTCTCAATAACTAGGGCTGAAGAACACAATACTTTCCTGGCTTAACTGTTTTGTAATTATTAACTGCAGTGTTATGAGAGCCATTTTGTGCCACCAGCTTTTAAGCAGAACAGCATGTTGTCTTCAACAGAATATTCTAATTTAAGTTGGTGCTATCAAACAGACTTATGTTTTCAGTCAGCTTTTAAAGTGAGATTGCAGCATAACTGCAGAAACCCCCTCTAAATCAATAGGTTTGAGCACACTTTGGATCAGGCTGTAAGTATTCGACCTTTTCTGTTGGTTGCTGAGAGATGCAACAGAACACAATAGGATTGACTGAATGTAGTGTTCAGGGTAACAATTAATAGAAATGCTGCCTGTGTGTGCTGACAGTGGGGTTTCATGTTAATCGTTACTGAAGTTCTGCTTTCCAAGCCTCCCTCAGGTAATAATGAGTGACTTAACATCACATACATCTTTTGGCTTTCCTGCTTTTGTAGTTGTATGCCATATCTCTCTGAGCTGAGAAATGTTTTACTATAAGCAGGTTCAATTTTTAATTTCTAGGAACCAGGAGTTCAGGACAGGATCCTGGAATAGTGAGTCAGAATGTGTCCCCAGACTGGACACCTACATCTGTTATCAACCAGTGAAGTTATGTCTGGGGTTTGACTTAAATAATGATCATGCGAGCAGCCAGCCAGGGACTTTATTCATTTTAATCCTATGACACTCCACCACATAACGCTTTCTTATGTGAAGACTTACAGCACTAAACTCTTAGGTCTTCTGTCTCTCATCTGCAATCCTTGCCTATCATCAGCTTACAGTACAGACTCAGTTTGATAGAGTACACTTCATTCAGGTGGCATATTGGTGCAAAGAAAAACAAGGAATGTATAAGACAAGACTAATATTTGTAACATAGGCTGTGAGAATTTCCTGAATTTAATTCATGTCTGAATTACAGTGCCAGTTTTAGAGAAACATCCCATCTGTACTTTTTGTTTTTCCGATGTCTGAGTGTATCACGACTCTTGCTTGGTTGTTCCAGTGGTTGATTACTCCTACAACAGACAAACACAGATGTTAGACCATGTTGATCTAGTTTTAAAATCTGTCACTGACCTTTTGTTTTACCTTTTCAAGGTAGATGAAAGAGCTCAGCATTACTAGTTTCATTATGTAGATAGTCATATATATATATTTCTCTGTGTGTGTGTCTTGTAGTATTTAACCCATTTTGGAGTGTTACAAGGCCAGACATGGACCTGGGAGAATGCCATGTCCATGACGTCTGCCACCATTGCTGATGACAGCGGTATCTGGTGAAGCAATTGCTTTAAATACCTGTTCTCACTTTCTTCTTACGAAGCTACATAGATTAGCTTGCTGCAATTTGTCACTAAAGAAGCCTTTTTTCCATGTCTTTCACCATCCCCTATGACTTTTCTCCAAGTCCTCTTCCATTCTTACTTGAAATTGTCAATCACAACTGGACGAAGCATTTTGTTAGTCTCAACTGAGAAAATTGCACAACTGTTTAGTACGACACAGTTTGTACGGCCAATGTTGCGTTCTCTCTTTTCACTGAAGTGTGGTACTGGGGCTTCACATTGAACTGACAGATTATCAAGACCCCATTATGCCTCTTGTCAGAGAAAGAGATACCCCACAAAGTGTCCTTCTTTCTCTGTGTCCCCCAAGTTTCTTTGTTGATGGATAAGAATTACAATGGGCAGTGCTAAAATGTATTTTCATTGCTCCCATTTTAGCATTTGATCTGGATTGTACTTTAGTGTCCCATCTTCATGACATCAGTTAACTGTCAGTGAAAATGTTACATTTTCTTCCATGTAACTTCTACAACTGCTAAATAGCACTGGGTGAAGAATCAGTCACTGTGGGGTGTCACCAGAACCCCACATCTCTTTAACTGAAATTTCATCTGACACTTAGCAAATACCAATTTTGATCCCATTTAAGATACGTTGTGTTGATTTTGTTGGATGGTAATTTTCTATATGATTTGTAATCAGAATGCAACACAGCATCGTTAGAGAGTGATGCAGTGAAATTGTTGTCTTTGATGGTCCATGAAAACAGTTTCGGAAATAGATTTTTTCATAGTTCTTAGATATTATTTAGTGGTATAAAACTATAAGTGAATATAATAAACTTGCGAAGTATGGCACGTGAGAAAAATGAAGCTAGTTTTTAAGTCACAGCCAATTACGGAAAAATCACCTTTCCTTTTCCATATCTTACATAACTTTCATAAAACTTATGGACCAGGTTATCCTGTCACTGATGCTGTGTAATTCTCCTAGGGATGGTAATCGGATTTTGCAGATGTAACCGAAAGGCGAATGTGGCTCTGTATGTATGTTGGTATGCAAAGAGCATCGGAAACATTCTTGCCTTCAGGATAATTACAAAATTGCTTCCTTTTTTATCATCCACCCATGATGCCATCTAATTTTATGTTCCTTGGCTGCTAGCTGTTAGCCTCATTAACCTTACTTGATAGAGTGTTCCAACATTTATGATTCTCATGTGAAAAATGCTTCCTGACGGCTGGAATTTGTTTTTCTTTAATTTCTACCTTTGCCCTCTTGTCCTATTATGTGTACTAGGCTGAAAATAGTAACTTGAGATTGGTGTGCCTACTCCTTACACTGTAATGAATTTCAGTTCTCTTGCCTTTTCTTTCTCTTAAGATTTAAAATTATTTCACTGACACTCCTACTTATTTTCATTTAGATCCCTTTTGTTTTTACAATTAATAATAAATTATTCTGTGGAAGGAAATGCGGAAATTCAGATATGTCTCATTCATCATTTGGCCTATTTCCACAAATGTAACTTTACTCTGATGTTGTTAATTTCATTGTCTTACTTGGCACATGGAGTAGGGCCAAGACGCTGTTACTGGGGGCAGTATAACTTGACATTTGTAAGGTTAAAATTTCATCAGTCCATGCAATTTTACTCTACACAGTATCAAAATCCTAAATATAAAATCGAGTTCCGGTTCAGCTAGCTGCCATGATCATTGTCAGGTTTGCAAAAGTGGGAAACAGGAATCACAGATTCAGAGAGTAGTAAGGGTCGGAAGGGACCTCTAGAGAACATCTAGTCCAACCCCTCTGACAGAGCAGGATCACCTAGAGTAGATCCCACAGGAACAAGTCCAGGCGGCTTTTGAAAGTCTCCAGAGAAGGAGACTCCACCACCTCTCTGGGCAGCCTGTTCCAAGGTTCTGTCACCCTCACAGTGAAGAATTACTTCCTCATGTTCAGGTTGAACCTTCTCTTTCCCAGGCTATGGCCACTGCCCCTAGTCCTGTCACTGGACACCACTGAGAAGAGCCTGGCCCCATCTTCCTGACACCCACCCTTTAGATATTGATAAGCATTGATCAGATCCCCCCTCAGCCTCCTCCAAGCTAAACAGACCCATCTCTCTCAGCCTTTCCCCATATGGAAGGTGCTCCAGGACCTTAATCATCTTAGTGGCCCTGCTCTGAACCCTCTCCAGTAGTTCCTTGTCCCTCTTGAACTGAGGAGCCCAGAACTGGACACAGTACTCCAGTTGAGGGCTGTATACCTTCCCTCGACCTGCTGGCCACAATCTTAATGCATCCCAGGATGCCATTGGCCTTCTTGGCTGCGAGGGCACACTGTTGGCTCATGGTCATCCTGTTGTCCACTAGGACTCCAAGGTCCTTTTCCCCAGAACTGCTCTCCAAGGGAACAGCCCTCAGCCTGTACTGGTAAATGGGGTTGTTCTTCCCCAGATGCAGTACTTCACACTTGCCCTTACTGAATTTCATCAGGTATCTCCCCGCCCAGCTCTCCGGCCTGTCGAGGTCATGCTGGATGGCAGCACAGCCTTCTGGCGTGGCAGGCCCTCCTCCCCTGTCAGCAAACTTGCTGAGAGCACATTCTATCCCTTCCTCCAGGACATTGATGAATATATTGAATAGGGCTGGACACGGCACTGACCCCTGGGGGACGCCACTGGCCACAGGCCTCCAGCTAGACTGCCCCATTGACCACAACTCTCTGAGCTCTTTCCTCCAGCCAGTTCCTGATCCACCTCACCGTCCAATGGTCCAGTCCATACTTCCTTAGCTTGTCTATGAGGATGCTATGGGAGACCGTGTCAAAAGCTTTGCTGAAGTCCAGGTAGACCACATCCACTGCCTTCCCCTCATCTATCCATCTGGTGATGCCATCATAAAAAGCCATCAGATCGGTCAAGCATGACTTCCTCTTGTTGAATCCATGGTGACTACTAAGCTTCGTCAAACCCCTGTTCACAAATAAAAGGTTCTTACCACTTTTTGGGGTCATATAGAGATTCCTGTATACATACCTTCTATACCGGTAGCAGCAGGTCTTTGCAGCCAGCACAGGGCAGCACCAGAATTACCACTGCAAAGGCAGGCAGTAGCTCCACAGGAACAGAGACAGATATCTCTTTTTATCTTTGTTACATTTTCTTCATAGTTTTGACATTACAACAACGTTAAATACCCATGTCTTAAGAGCTTCTAATACAAATTAAGGATTTGGCTGTAATGCAGCATCTTTTCTTTGTATGGATGCGGATTCATTTGAAGGAGTGCATTGTACTCTGGGAATCCTGAAATAGTTTCTTAAGGGTAATCAGAAAAGCTACTGCACTCTTTCAATTAACTTCTTTAAGGTTATGTTAAGTTCTTTAAGTTAAGCTGGTCTAGAGCTTGGTGGGTTTTTTCTTTTCTATTGTTTACTTTGTTGTTTCCTAATACGGGCTTCACAGGGTGAAGAAACAAACTCAAACTGTGATACTTGATACCTAGGAAAAGAGGTCATCCCATTGAAGAAGGGAATTGTTTACAGTTGTTTACAAACAATTCTCTCCAGTTAGACTTTTAAATTAAGTTTATAAAGGATGACAATGGGGATAGGAAGTGGTGATTGTATGTTACCTCACTGGGATGTTTGTGATAAAATAATGCAAAGAAACAAACATAGTGTACTTAGAATGTGTAGCTGTTCTTGGACTAAAGAGATGAAATTACTGTTATGATTCATTGGGAAGTATTATGTTGTGAAGTTCATCTCTCTGGATACAGTTGGCTTGGGGGCTGTTGCCTCTTTTGAGTTTACGGTTTTCAAAATCAAAGGTTTGTTTGATGACCTCTGCCTTAAAAGAATATTATACAGCCAAATACTTGCTTCTTTGGAAACGGTTATTTAAGCATATGTTGGGGCATATGCACCTTCGTCTGAACTCAGGAAGAAGCACATAGCAAAGGCAGTTTTGACTTCACTATTTCAAACCTATTTGTAAGCATCCACATTTTGGCTGAGGTCCTACTTCCTCTGTAGAGAAGGTATTTTCTGAGCGGTTATCTTGGGACAAAGTCTGTGGGTTAATGAAACGCTAAGTTTTCACTGTCTGTACACGCTTATCTAATACATGTCATTCTTCCTGCGTGGAAAATGATCCCTTCTGTGAATTTCTTTAATTACACTCTAATAGTTCACAAAATTTAGGATATTTCAAGGTCTCCTCTTCAGGAAAGCTTTTTTTTTTAGCCTATTAAAGAATACCAGGCAGATAGATAATTCCAAATTTTTTCTTTTGCAAAAATAACCACAGATCACACATTTGCTGGAAAGAAGGTTATGTTACCAAAAATAAGTATTTACTGAGTCAAGCATTCCGGTGCCAGGTTCTCCTGGGACATACACAGAGAAACAGGGACCTTCAAATACTGTAAATTTATTGATTATGATAAAATAATAGGATCTCCTGGAAACTCTGTTATAGAAACTAATTCCACATGACAGTAAAATGAAGTTTCTCAAATAAATTCAAATGTTATCAGGCATGCTTTTCTAATCCTTGAATTTCTTTTCATACTTTGGAATGTATGCCACAGACATCCATTGCTCCTTTTCTTTGCTGCTAATCCAGGAATTTCTCCTTATCGCCAGGAAAAGTTAACAAAAGATGCTCTGCAGCTGAAAACCTTGTTGCTTGTTTGCTTGATGTAAATTGTTGACCTGATAAACTCATTAATAGAAGGCTTTCCCCTTCATGATAGTCAAAGTACTGCCAAGGGTACATGTTCAACATGAGATGCATCAGAGAAGTCAGGTTTCCAAAAGGCTTGGCTTCCCCTCACCTGGCATTAACCGTGAAAGGCTCTGCGGTGGGTCTAGGCTGACTGCAGGGGGGAGGTACCTGCCGGGCACAGTGGAGCCTATTTCATGGTGGGTGTCTGGAGGGGCACAATGGCTGGATCTGTGTGTCCTGTGGAGATGCCTGTGTCTCTCCCCTGGTTGCATGGGCAGCAACGAGTGTCCAACAGGCCCTTCTGAGGTGTCTCAGCAGTGCGCCAGATCTCCCAGGTATCCAAAGCCACTTGTCATTTAGGAAATGCTGCTGGCATGTGCATGTGAGCATGGGCTCAAGCCTTTGTTTCCAAGCACGTTAAATCCCTAGGCGCTTTGATTTATTGCTGTGAGGCTTTCGTTTATCATGAACCCGCAGGGCACAGATTAGCTGTGTCTCATTGCGATCATACGCCTGTAACAAGAAGCATCTTCCACCTTCTCAAATGCGTCCCTGAGGCGAGCTGCCCAGCTGTCGGCATCTGAGGCAGATCTGGCTCTGGCCTCGCCTGGTGCCAGGGAACGGGGAGCTGGGGGTTCCCCGAAGGACGTGTGACGTCCCTGCTCCTCACTTTGCATTCACCCAGGGTCAAGTGGTGGAGGGAGCGTGGCTGCTGAAGTGAAGTGCGCCACGCCGCGTGTTTGCTACCTGGCTCAACACCCCAGTCCGCAGTCAGCGGGGGAGCAGGGAGGGGCCTCCCCGCAAAGGGACACTTGGGAGGGTGAGTACAGTGTGGTTCTTTTCATTGTTTTTAAGCCTGAGCGCATCTCAACATGGTTTGTTTTTTTTTTCTTTGAAGAAAGATCAGGAGACAGGAAGATGAAAGAAATCTAGTTCTAAAAAACCCCACAACATTGAGAAAATGAATAATTTTTAAAAAGCATCAACAGAAGGAATAATAGGGCTTTGTTTATTCTTTCCCTTTGAGCTTTGTGGACATATAATAGATTTCCACTTCTTGGTCCTACTTTCTTTTTCCTCCTCCCCTGCTCTCTGTCTTGCTTCATTTTTTTCTGTGACCATTCGCACTGTGGGAACCTACCACCCACAGAGTCCATTCACCGCCTCTCCAGAGAGGCCAGGGAGTGTGGCCACCCCACACAGGCTAACCTGGACTCAAAGGGCAGCACGATGGTGTAGCCTGAAGCCAATTACTGTTTGTATAGCAGCATGACATTGCAGGAAAAGGGTTCAGTCATGCTCAATTTTGCTTCTGGTATTGCAAAAGCAGCACATCAGTGGTGGAGTTGGGCAGATTGGATGGAACTAATTATATTAAATTGTTCCATAGGAGCTTTTTAAAGAGTGATGCATGTAGAAGAGCAGGCTTTTTTGACAAGAAGTTGATTCATATGAGGCTTCATGGAGCATTTATTTTAAGAGTTCAGGTCACCTTCCTCCATGAGAAAGCTGAGGGAAGGAAATCTTTACAAAATACCCTGTAGAATTTCCTCTCCATTTCTTCCTCCAGGCATTTTCCTTCCTCATCCTGGAAGAAACAAGCTTCACGGGTAGCATGAAATGTGCAGAGCACCCAATTCCTTCTCCCTCCCTGCCCCTCTGTGTCCTCTGTGTCTATCTTCAGTAGTTTAATTAAGAACTTCTTTGTAGGATAAAGCTTTTCCATCATAAACATCCAAGGACCCCAGCCTTTCATACTTAGTTTCCAGCTGGGTGAGAGGCAATTTCTTTTTCCAGATACTTTGTTTTCCAGATACATAGCAAGCACTCCTAAAATCTGATACTGAAGACTGCTGAATAACTGATAAAGGCTTGTTGTAATTTGAAGGCATATGAGGCAATACTTGTGCTTCCCTGACCACTCAGTCCAACTTGTTTTCCTCCATCTTGGATTTTACTCAGACCACCAGAGTACTCCTGCTCAGGGCAGGCAGTTATCTTTCTTCATCACTAATAACGACAACTGAGTTCCTAGTGTCACAACACTGTTATTTATTTTCCCTGCTGGGCCTTCATCATGCTTTTAACCAGCTCTAGTTAAAAACATCTGCTAGACAAATTCCTCTGGAAAATTCCATATACAGCAAGCACAGAGATAAGAGATAAGTTTAAAGCTACTTTGCATACTTCTCCTTAAGAAAAAGCAGCAGCACAGAAGTTACTTTATGAGACCTTTTTTAGTGTAGTCAGAAAATTCAGAGTAGCAGTCAAATGATTTTTATTTTTTCTGAATGCATTCCTTGGGATTTCAGGTTTCCTAATTCTCCTTCCTGCAAGCCATCACATTTTCCTCTCCAACCTACTCCTATCGTTACAGCTCCTTCTTCTTTACGGCAGTAATATATAGCATGAATATTCTAACTTATCTGCTTTACTGTTGTGGCCTTCCCACACACAGGTCTCAGGGTTAGCACTGATGAACATTTTGTTTGTGGGAATTGTTTTTCAGACCAAATGGACATGCTGCCATTCTCTTTCTACTGTGGTCTCCTGTGCAATTCCCAGACTATTTATTTTACGGCAAAGCCATATAGGCACACTGGTTGAAAGTTGTACGCGTGTGATGGCAAGAGATGATTGCTTCCAGCTCTGCTGACTCGAGTCACCATCTGTGTGTAGGCAAAATCAGAAGTACCCATTTCTACTTGTGCCCTCTAGCACGGACGTATTGCAAAGAAGCCCATAGGGTATCAGCATCTCCAACTAAGGATGCTGGAGCTAGGGTCTTATGGGAGTGAGTGTATATAAAAAGAGGATGAAAGAAATGAATTTGAATTCACAAATTCAAACCTGTTACGAATTCAAAGAATAAGTACATCCACTTGCAAAGGCAAGAGTTGTTGACATCATTCAAGCAAGACTAGGAGCCCCCCCTGTGAAGTATTAACACTGGACCTGACCTCAGTTCCAGGGAA
>NW_010270504.1:0-1134 GCF_000690775.1 Eurypyga helias
GTGCGTCAGATGTGCACGTAGACAGGCTCCTAACACCAGCTGCCGCTTTCCTAAATCAAAATCCTCATTAAAATGAGCGAGTGAGACATTGCCATGTAACTAATTAGTTTGAATGGCAGGAAAAAAATAAACCCAATTAAGGACTAATGGAAGGGCTGCCCTATTTTCAGAGGTGGTGATCTGGTTTTGAGCAGATAAACAACAGAGTTTACCCTTGCTGGGGAGCGGCAGGGCGTTGGGGAGCGGCGGAGTGGCTGCGACTCGGTGTCTCACAGGAGGAGAAGCCAAGTCCTGCCTTCAAGTTTGGTTTAGAAAACCCACAGAAACGTAAGCCAAGACCTAAAAAAGGACTGGCACAGAGCAGTACGAGGTCTTGGACATGAAATGCAGCCCCCCCAGGGCACAGAGATGCTGGCAGCTTCCACCCCCCCAGCAGCTGCCCACCCTTAGCCCCTAACGACACCCTCAGCTTGCCGGGAGGTTTAAAACCCACCCCCGGGGGGCTGTGCTGGAGGCTGCAGGGAGGTCTCTGCTCCTTGGGAAGGGCAACTGCTCCTTGGGAAGGGCAGACTCAGGTAGGAGCATCCCATCTCTCTGATGTGGCTTATGGAGGGCGTGATGACGATTAGGGCGCTTGTTCCCGGGGTGAGCAGGGTTTGAGTTCATCCTCTGCTGAGTGAGACTCCAACTGCTGCATCTCCTGGCACTGGGTGCTCTCCAGGCCCACCCGCCCTGCAGCTCCTATGGTTCCTGCGGGGGCAATGGATGCTCCAAGTGACGGATGAGGGCTTTGGATGGCTTGGGTGCCCGCTGGGTGCCTGCTCGCTCTGCTGACAGACTGGTGAAGCACACCCCTGCTTTAGGCTGCAGTGGGGCCCTCGCTGACCCCCCGGGGACTGAGGTTTGGGGTGTCGCATGGGGCTGCCTGGCACCACGTGAGCCAGTTTGGCAGTTGAGCCCTGGCTTCACCGACACGGCTGCAGCCCCTCGCGCTGTGGCAGGAGTGAAAATTTCTCTGTGGTGGGCAAGGTGTGACAGGAGGGTGTTGGTTTGTGACCCCCGTGTGTTGATGTCCCTCTCTCAGGCTGTGCTTCTCCTCCCCATCTTCTGGGCTGCTTGTGGCCTCTCCGGGCC
>NW_010270504.1:1175-1525 GCF_000690775.1 Eurypyga helias
TCCAGGGAGAGCGAGAGGCTCAAAGCAGTGTCACCAGCTGAGGTGGCTCAGAGCTGCAAGGAGAGGGTAGGGGAGGGGTGTACTGAAGTGTAAAAGGGAGGAAAAAGACCCCAACCAACCCCCCTGCATCCACGTATCCACCCTGGAATTGCTTCCTCTGTCTGGGTGGGTCAGACCGGTCGGACCCTCGCCCGGGGCTGTGAGGGTGGGGGGTGGCAGCGGGTGCAGGTGCCTGTGGAGAGGCCAATGCTCGTGGGTGCCCCATGCCCGCACCTCGGCCCTCATCCTGGGCCAGCTCCAGGGGGGTCAGGCCATGCCCCCCGTCCCAGGAGTGTGGGTGCCGTGGGAGG
>NW_010270505.1:0-574 GCF_000690775.1 Eurypyga helias
GCCCAGCCCAGCCTGCCCCTCAGACGCAGGTAAATCCCCGCCGGCCGTTTGCGGGATCCACGGATCTCCCCGCGCCCCTCGGAGCTGGCACGGGTGTTTCGCCGTTGGGAAAGGGACCCGCCGCCCAGGCAGCCCGTGCGGAGGTGGCTCGCTGCTCCCGCACGCGGATCCCGACTGCCTTCTGGGCTTCAAACTCCTTCCGTTCGGATCAATTAGAGTATTGACACGGCCGCGCTACAGATCAAAACTGCCACCCCTGTTTACACGGTGTGTGACTCCTAGTCAATAATCCTTGTCGGAAAGATCTGGTGTATTTGCTCGATACAACCTTTGGGGCTGGGGAAACCACCGGGGCTTGAAAAAAAACCGTTTTAAACAGGATTTCCTTATTTAAGCCTTGGCACAGTAACAGAGTCATTTTCCTGCTGGTGTTTCCTCCCTCGCACAGAGGGAGAGCGGCACCGGCCCGCTGGGAGAGGCCTGTTCCTCGCCGGCATTAATAACCTGTTGAGGAAAAGGGATGCGCGGGGTGCCGGGCACGGAAAAGCGGAGGGCGGCGAGCGCAGACAGGCGA
>NW_010270505.1:640-1808 GCF_000690775.1 Eurypyga helias
GCAGCGGGCGTGTCGCTGCTGACGGGCCAGGCGTTGTGCCCAGAATTGCTCTGCCACGTGGCGCAAGACTGGAGGAGGACGGGTCTGGCAAGGATTGGGTGCTCCCAGGATCCAGCGCCGGGTCAGAACTTTCCCACCCGGACCAGAGACGCTGCTCCGTCACCTCCTCCCGCTTTGCCAAGTGGGAAAGCCATGGCAGGGGATCCCTGTATGGGAAGGCAAGCGCTGAGGGGCCGGGGAGCTCGGGGATGCAGCATCCCGCGGGAGGGGACAGGGTGCTCCTGCCGCTGGTGTGTGATTCCCTCGGGATTGGGGAGCCTCACCCAGTGACGGTGAGCCCCAGGGGCCGCCAGTTTCCTGGGAATTTAGGAACCAACTTTTCGTCTGCAGGGAAAGGCAGATTATTCAGGAGCCTAAGAAACATTCCCTGGCTGCTCGGGTGCTCTTGGGAAAAGCTGGTCCAGTGCATGCAGTCTATTAATATGGCATCAGAAACAAAAATAACCCAAACCGAAGACCAAGCCTGGCCCCAGCTGCCACCCTTTGTGCCAGGCTCGGGGAAGCAGGAGCGCCGCTGGAATGTCCCACTCCTGTTTGGAGGTTTCCCGCCTGACGCCGAAGCGAGCACGCCGTGGGAGCTGCCCGGGGAAGGCGTAGGGTGATTTTGAGTGGAAATCTCTCCCTTTCCAGGCACTGCTGAGCAGGGACAGGCCCCTTGGGAAGTGCTACATTCCGACAGCAATAATCCCTGTCAGACTAAGGAACCCCAAATCCAACTAGCACCCAGACCACCATGGAACCTGGAGAATTTCCACTGCAGTCCTGAGTAAACAGTTACGCAAGAACTCGCGAGTCCCTTGTGTACATCCCTGCATGCTCCAGCAGAGCCTCTGGAGTCTATTTCCCACATCTAAGACCAATTTCCGTCCCTTCAGTTGCTTTGAAGATAATTGAAGGCCCCCGTGTTGTCTGCTTTCGCATGCAAAAGGCGGCTAATGCCGAAATCGATGCTCCCGGGTTAGCGCTGCCTCTCCGGCGCTGCGCGGTGGGTAACGCAGCCCCGGCCCCGCCGGCACGCTGAGTGCCGGGATGCGGATGGGGTGAAATTCCCCCCCGGGTCGCTGGCGTGGCATTGCCGCCCGATGCCAGCCCCTCCCGGTCGCTTTGG
>NW_010270506.1:0-19804 GCF_000690775.1 Eurypyga helias
GCCTTCTCCATATCCTTGGAAGCCAACTTGCCCATTTCCTTCTGCAGAGGGACCACATTTTTCCTTATCTTCTTTTTATCCCCTATGTACCTATAGAAGCCCTTCTTGTTGCCCTTGATGTCCCTGGCCAGGTTCAATTCTGTCAGGGCTTTGGCTTTCCTAACCTGATCTCTATCTCTTGGACAACTTCCCTGTAATCCTCCCAGCCTCCCTGTCCCTGCTTCCATTCCATTGTTTGGACAATTACAGCTTCTTCCTGATCATTTTAAATCTGTCTCAAGCTTCTGCTCCTAATTTTGTGTGAAATTACCACCACAGAAACATCCTGTATGGATGGTTAATCACTGCAGGAAGTGAAGGACGACTTATGCATTGACTTGTGTTCAGTTTCTTCTGGTGCTCGCTCCATTTCTCAAACCATGGCTTGAGCAGGACCAAGACATTGAGGAAGCCAAGCTAGACACCTCCCTGGCTGATGGCCACGAAAGCCTGGAGGTGCTCCACCCAAACAGGGTACAATGCTTGGATGACTGTGGTAAGACCATGGGGGGCTGGTTTCCTGCTGCTCTGCCTGTCAAGGGAGCTAATTGGCTCTGCTGAGTTTCATCTTTGATGGCTGGACCACTGCTTCAAGAGGTTATTCAAAACTGGAAATTCTAGGTATGTTGGGAAGAAAGGCAAAGGAAAGCAAAGTTTCAGCAGTGCCTATTTAATTTCAGCTTTACTGCTCTGAATGCTTTGCATCTTCAAAGAAGCCAGCCTGCAGAAATGGGGGGTAGCAGACTTTCAGATGTTGGTTCTCACCTGGAGCAGGTAGCTCAGAGAGTTACCAAGTGAGAATAAACGAAAGATGGTCTGAAGCACAGGGAAGCTGGTCAGCTGACGTTGGTGCCTCACCAGTGGAGAGAGCTTCTTGACTCCCAGTTCTATGAAGTGGAGCAGTTAACTACAGCTTATTCAGATAAAAGAACTTTCCTCTGAGAATGTGAACTAACAAGCAAGTTGTAACTGGTGCCTGATCTTAAGCCTGTGCTCC
The DNA here is from genome assembly GCF_000690775.1 of Eurypyga helias. Lineage (NCBI taxonomy): Eukaryota > Metazoa > Chordata > Aves > Eurypygiformes > Eurypygidae > Eurypyga > Eurypyga helias. The sequence continues at coordinate 1,037 of NW_010270506.1, forward strand.
TAGTATGTGATTAGCTGGGTTTCTCCTCCTTTCAGATTTTAAAGCCATGAAAGCTACCACCCTGGTGAGATCTGCACGCCAGCCACTGGAAAATGTTGTGCCCCCACAGCACCCACCTGTGCCTCAACAGTCAAGCCTTTTTTCAAGCAAATTACAGGAAAAAAACCCCACAGAAATGTATCCCTCTTCTGTGGGAAAGATGGGAGGAGAGCTATTACAAAAATAGAAAGGTTCTGCATTATAATAAATCCTTTCTCTTGGAGACACAAATAAAAGAAGTTTCATGATTTCTTGATATAAGAAATAGAGTTGCAGCAGTTAAAGCTTGTTGGGCTCTGGAAGTTTCAGAGCAGTTGAAGGATGAGGTCACTGTTCTTCAAACAGCTGTGTTTGGGCACAATGTGGTAAGAAGGTGCAGCTCGTGCCAGGCTTTGCTCAGGCCCTGCTGAGTCCACTGACCCATCAGTGCTAGTAACTGCGCTGAGACTAGAGCAGCCTGGGTGTTTGCTGTTGACAGTGCTATGTCTGGTGAAGAACAGATGCTTTTCTCTGTTACTAGCTGCTTGCAACCTATAGTAAAACAATCTTATGGAAAGAAGCTGTAGCTAAGGTAATTTCAGACCTATTATTTCACCAACAGTTATGTGGCACACTTCAAAACATCTTGACCCTTACTTGTGCCACAAAGATGCATGGAATGGCTCAAGAGGAGCAGAGGTCTGCTGTATGTGCATCTGTCCATGTCCCATATGTCACCATCAAGAATGTATAATCTAAAAAGGGAACAAATCCTGGGAGAATAGAAAAACACTAGGCACCTCTCACAAATCAATTCATCTTCTTGTAGATATTTGCCCACCTGAGCACAGGGAGGGCATCACCCTCCCCAACATCTTAGGAGGCAACGTAACTAACTTTGACTAGAAGACATCTAAGTCTAGAGGCAAGGTGAATGTGTAAAGAGATTGGCATGGCAACGTCCATGGCAAAGCCTGAAGCTGACCCCAGGTGTTCCCAGACTGCATTTAGTACCTTGATCGTGTCATCAGTACAGAGGAACGAGGTGCTAGTTAGCTGAATTTGAAATAATATTTGAGTATCACAAAGCAGGACAGTGCACAGGTTATTGCAGCAGCACCAGTATATAATGACTTTAGACTGATCTATTCAACTGTTTGGAAATTTCACTTGAAAGAATTCACTTCCCAGCAGATTGGTTTTTTTGGCAAAATATAGCTGTGACAGGAATGCTTATGGTTGCTTTCTGCATCTCCAAACCCAACCTGATAAATGAACATCTCACCCTAAATTCTGTGCAGCTGAATGACCTGGGAAGGTGGTGCAGGACACCAAGGTGGGCGGTGCTGAGCTCCTCTGCCATGAGGAGGCCAGGTCAGCCCTAGCCAAGGTGAGCAGCAGGAAGGCTGCGGCCATCTGCCGCACAGTTGGTTGACCCACCTGGGATTAATCTGTTCTCGCAAGGATGTACAAAGAAAGGTGTAAGTGTCCTCCAGCCTACCACCATTAATCAACTAGCATCTTTGCTGATATTAATTGACACCGTTGCTGCTGCAGGAGAGAAGCCAGAAACAGAGCAGGGACGTCTGTCTCCTTTTCCTGAATACGAGCTTTTTGCGACACAGGCTGAGGTGTGTGAGCAAAAAGGTGAGAAGAAGCTGTGCTCAGCCTCTGCCCAGATGGCGCTTGCTGTACGGCAGCACAGAGGATGCCAGTCCCACGGAGGATGCCAGTCCAACAGTGGGAGGATGCTCAGGGCCTCGGAGCAAGGCAGCCATGCAGCTGTGCCACAGCAGGCACAAGGCAGATGCATGAAAGACTCAGAAAGTTGGTACCTCATACTGATTTCATTGAAGTCCATCAGGGGCAAGCCAGAAAGTCTCTGTTGATATTTCAAACCTGTGTAAATGAAGAGGTTTGATCTGTCTGACTTTACATCTGCAGCTGGGCATTGCTTGTGCCTCCAAGTACCCCGTTTTGCAGGAATCAGAGGTTGGCTTTGGGAGGTGTGGTCCATGACATGGACCAATGTCGTCCTGCAGATGTGGCTGTGCCAGTTGTGGTTACCTCCTCTGCGTGTGTTCCCTTCTCTGCCTTGGCTTAGGCGAGCAGGGTTGGTGCAGGCAGCTGGAATCAGGCAACCTCAGAGCTCTTCCTGAAGTCACTGAAGATGTGCTTTTGCCGTCCCTTTTGCTGTCAGAAGCATGAGGGAGAGGTGGCAACTTCCCTTGGAGAAGTCACTGCATTCAGCTGGAGACAGTGTGGTTTTCCGTCAGTTTGTCTGTCTGCAAAACGAATGCTTAGCTGCGAGCTGGTCACACACGGCAGCCAAAATGAGATGGGGAAACAAGCAGCAGAGCTGGATGGGGTGAATCTCGCCCATCCTGACGCCCTCCTGGTGCCTGCTTCCCTGCAGCCATCCTTCCACCGCAGCCTCCTCCTGTTCCCTGGCTCCGAAAGCCCGCAGAAGTCCAGCCTACATTCACTGCATGCCGTGCAAAAATGAGTCAGCCATTAAGGCTTATAAAGATGATGGAAGCACAACTGACACACATGTATCTAGTGCGTGGGATAGGCGAGCGGCAGAAAAACATTGTACAAGCGAGTGATGTGCCAAATTTGGTTTTACTTGCTGCAAAGAGTAATTTTGTACATTATAGGTGAGTAATAAGTAATTCACCTTTTTTTTTTTGGTGGGGAGATGGGGATGTGTAGCTGCAATTGTACAATATTTTGTCCCACAAATGAACTAGTCTGTGTTCTTACAGGAAAGAGCAAGGGTATTCTTATTTTTTAGAAAGACCAAGAAAAAATATGCATGTTCAGCTGCTCTATTTCATATTTCCTGAAAAGTGGACATTTGATGGGAAACTTCCTTCATTGCTTCCCTCAGATCTGGAGGGGATTTTTTCCTCTTACATAATTACTCCAGTGTGGCCAGGTCAGTAGCTGTCAGTCTTAAAATTATGAAATTAAGACAGATGATCCCAAGTGGTGACTTGTGTGAGAAAGGAAAGGCCTGCTCAGATTTCACCCACCTAGGTCTAGATGCTAAATTTTGTGTGCCATGTGGTTTGCCTGTGTTTTTCTGACTGGTTTTCAGAAGGTTTACAGTGTCTCTGTATCCTGCAGTCTCAGGGAAAATCTGGGGTGTTTTTTGTACATAAATGATTTGTGGATTGTTATGCTTCAAGGTAGGAGTAATTCTCATAAATGGCAGCTAAACTATCTTATCCCAATCCCAAGAGACCCAACTTCTTCCACTCAGTTTGGAGTCACTCAGTTCAGCACAAAACTCTCAGGCTGGTTTGCAGGCCTACCTGCTGCTTCCACCTATTAGTGTTATCTCCCACCAGAAAAAAAAAAAAAAAAACCAAAAAAACAAACCCAAAATCGCTCATTTTAACAGATACAGCCTCAGTCACAATATTTACAGGCTGAAAAATGTGTGAGAACCATTTTTTTGTTTTCATGCCAAGCATCTTTCCCCTCATCCCTGGCTGTGATTGTGGCTAACCCAGTGGCACATTGCAGGATGTCATCTGACAATGAAATCCATCACGTAGACACTTTCTCCCAGAGCTGAGAAAGGACCTGTGCTGAAAGAGCTGGGTGGTACCCAGGGCATCCCCTTCTGCCCTGGCCTGAGTCCTGTCTAGAAACTTCTCCCCTTAACCCTCCTCCTGCTCCTCTCCCATCACCTGTTTTCATAGAGGGGAGGTGGCACCCTGGGTGCCCCATACTTTGGGAAGTATATAGGATATAGTGCCCTGTATATACATCTGCCACTCAGGAAAGGATGGTTTCTGGAGTACATCCTAGTTTCTTGTGGAGAGTGGGGAGTTTGTTGCTGGAATGGCTTGGGGTGTAAAAAAGGTCTGGCAGATTGAAAGCAAAACCTCTCCGCAGAAAACATTTGGTAGCTCTTCTCTCCAAAAACCCATTTACTAGTGCAAAATCAGGGCTCTGCAAATATCTTCAGCATATTTACCAGGAGTAGATTATTGTTGTTTGCCTTATATCTAAGACAGGCTTTTTGCCATGCTACCCTTGTCTTATATTACAGGAAAGCACATAAAGAGTTAAAACATATTAAAAGATTCCACAGCTCTTTTTCTCTCTCTCTCTTTTTTTTTTTTTTAAACAAATCCTAATTTAGATTTATTACGCCAAACTAGGAACATTTTATGGGACCTCTGACTTAAAACATTGGCAACACATCACTGCAGAGGTCTGCCTTTCCTTTTCAAAAAACCATGGAAATATTAAGCTGGAACAGGCTGAGATGGCCAGCCAGCTGTCTGCTATTTGAATCCCATGAAAACTCAAATACAGCTGCAGATTCAACTTTGTTCTGGTCAAATATGGCAGTCCCGGAATGTGCTCCTTTAAACTGGGGCATGAATAGTGTCAAAATTAATGTTATTCTCTTAGCAGTATGGATTAAAAGCTGTTTGACAGTTCCCTAAAGGCATGTGTCAATGGGGAATTATTCAGGAGTGGATTGGTTTCTAAGGCGGTCCCACAAAGATCAATTCCTGACTCTTTTTTTCTGCTGAAAATTTTAATCAGTGATGGGGGTGGGCAGGAGTTGAGTGTTAGGGAAAAAAAGAGAAATCATGACTGGGAAACTTCAAGGTGGCAAAAATATCATGTATTTGCATGGACACAAGAAACCCGTGGGCATTTTAATACAGCCAAATATGAAACTGATGACAGAACATAGGTTACATTTACAGAACCGGATCTTTCAGGTATGCTGAGACCCTGAAAAAGACCCAAGGATCATAAAATATGCCCAATATTGTTCAGCAGCCTGTGCTGCCCCATCAGGTCTGAACGAGCTGGGATCAGCAGCTGTAGAACCAGGACAGGCTTGAGAAGGAAGAGGAAGAGGCTGTGTCCATCACCTCCGCATCATGATAACCATCACCTAAGTGGACTATCCATAACCCACACCCTGGCTGGGACATTGGGAACGTAAGAGTTCAGAAAAAAAAAAAAAAAGAACCACAAATAATGCAATTCGCAAAAACATGCTAAATAATGAAATTATCCAGGAGGTCCATCAGGTTTACTTAAGAAGGAAGAAATATGATCAGTCTGTAACTACCAACTTATGGAACAGGAGTTAGAAGGCTCTTTATTCTGCAAAGAAAAGTATAACAGCAGGCAGTGGCCTGGTGTTGAAAATAGAAAACTTCAGATGAGAAACAGGGCACAAAGAATTAAGTATGTATGTTCTCCGGGACTGCTTAGCTTGTTGGATTCTACAGTACTGGAAATCTTAAAATCAATTGAATTTTTCCTGGAACAAATGCTCTTTCTCCAATTAATCTGAAGAAAACTTGCAGTCTGCCGTATGCAGGTAGTCAGAGGGATGGTCGCTAGCAGTTCCCCCCGGACTTCTAATTTATGGGGATAAAAACCGAATCATTACACATGCTTGATGTATATACAGAATTCTGTCACCTATATGTGAGCACCAATACAATCATGTCCCTGATGGATTTGTAGCTGCTATAGCAGGGTTAGCTTGCTTGTTTGCTTAAACTGGGATACCTAAATTCTGCTTACAGCCTATTTTGGGCATCGGTGCTATGACAGCAGCATCTTTTGCGAGGAGACACGGGCCTCTTGTCCTCTCACTCGGGCTGTCTGAGAGCTAGAGCAGGGCAGGCTGGCTGGGGCTGCTCGTGTCCGCTTGCCAGGGACCAGCGAGACACCCCACGCTTCATGTGACCCTACCAGGATTTGCGAATAATAAAGGTTCGCTTTGTAGCGAACGGCCTCGACGTTCTCCCAAATGCGAGAATTAATTCCAGCAACGTGCACGCGGCTTTTAGCAAAGCAAACAAAAGGTCTAGGGAAAGCTCTAGAGCGATGCAAAGAACAGCTGAAGATACAGGAAAGGATGAGGCAGGAGGTTTTTTGTGGTTAAATCAGTCGGTAACACTGACATCCTGGAAGCACAGCGTTGTTGTTTTTTGTTTTTTGGGGTTTTTTTCTGTGATCCCTTTCTTTTTTTAACAGTCCTGTGTCCTTAGTCAGAAGGAAATGCCATCTCGGGGTGAGCGTATAGGAAGCCTACAATGGGTTTTATTCATACCAAGAATCCCCAATCACTCCAGCTCTAACAAACTGGGGGAAAAAAAAAAAAAAAAAAAAAAAAGAAACGAGGAGGCTGGTAGATATGTAAGGCACATTGTGAATGACACACTGCTAATAAAACTAATTCCCTCTCTGAACAACGGCTGATCTCACAAAAGCCTCTCTCCTTTGAATAGGAGAGCCTGAATGAACTAAAAAATTGTGCCTCTCATATAACCTTTCTGTGTGAATGAATCATAGTTCTGGCGCAGAAAGTTAAAAAAAAAAGGCCTTTTAAAAAAATTTACAGCAAGGTAACCATAAAATTTCCGTGTAAAGCATACAATGAGCTCTTTTATTAATCTTTATCTTGCAAATCAACCAGTATTATTCCCTCCTGTTCTGATCTCATTTTATTTCCTGTGTAAAGCCAAAAGGCTGCAGTTCGAGGGCTTCTTTAACGTATGCCCCGAGTGTGATGATATTTGCATAACAGTAGCTTTCAGGGAGGCTCTTGTTTTCCGCAAACTGTTCTGCTTGCTTACACGGTATGAAAACCTTGATTGGATTTATGGCCCATTAAGAATTCTGTTCATCAGGCACCCAACCCTGCAGATACCTCAGCAAATCTTCAGTTTCATTAACAGCCCCGTTCAAGTAAACACAACAACCGAAGGGTACAGAGTTTGGCATAAGCACGCACAAAGCCAGGCTCTCGGGTGCGATTATCCGTTCAAAGCCTCGAGAGACAGTGCGTGGAGGATGGAACCGGGGGTAGGATGCTCACGCCAGCTCCCTTTGACAGCCCTCAGCTACTAACCTGGACCCTGTTTGGGAAATGTTAAGGGGAGCTCAACGCAGGTAACGATCGGCTCCGTGATCTGATCCTTCAGCAACGCAGACCCTGAGAATGGTCCAGCAATGCTCAAACTGATCCCTAATGTCATATTTGTCTTGCACAGTGTGGGAAAACTGGGTATATTCATTGTGGAAAAGGTGGGGTTGTTCCCAAACATTAATATTCTTCACTAGTTACTTTTGACAGTACAGTGATACCTAGTGGATAATGATAATCTATTACTGGTGATTAATACTGAGGAATATTTACGCATTTCATGTTGATTAAACTATAGTATTTTCAGAAATAACTAATACTTTGGTTATTAATATATTCAACCGAGAAAAATCACTAAATCATCATGACACTCTCATCATGGGTCCAAAGTAAAGACTTCACTTAAATCTAGAGGGAAATTATTTATCTACAAAGGGAAAATTACCAATGAAGTTACAGCACGGTTCATCGCTTCTGTTACCTCAGAAGTTCAAGGCTGATAATTCATTTCACAAGTGACATTTTAGGATATCCATGCTAAGCCATTGCGCACTATTAGAGCATTTTTAGCTCATGAACATACTAAGAAGAAAAGCTTCATCTCCCAAAGTTAATGGCAAAACTCCCGCTGAAATACCTGCAAAAGAGGTACCAGCTTCCCACAACCATTTTGCCTTTTGGAATTGGAAAGTCGTCGTTTGCCTCTAACCCTGTCTCGGCGCTGAAACACAAACAGCCGCACTGCGAGGTCACTTACCCCTTTTTTCTTGAACAAGACAGCTTGTCTTTATCCCGACAGCAGCTTGTGACCATCGTCAGCAGCTTCTCAAGCGTGGTGTGCCAAGGCCCATTTCCCAGCACTGAAGATGAAGTGTGCTGGCCACGCTTTGCAGAAGCCACAGATGCTAACACTCCGTGAAGAAAGATACACTCCGAGCTCTAACTCGACTCTCTTATGATGCACTGAGTATACACCATAAGCTATTCAAAATCTGCCTGCCATCTTTTGCTGTCTTTCCTTCATCCCTTGGTTTGTAATATACGGTGCAATATCTTGACCCTCTTATTGTGACCATTTCTCATTAAGCAAACTACATATTATCGTAACAAACAACCCCCCCAGCCATCATTATTCCAGTTATTAGGTCTTCTTTAGCCTCTTCACTACACAGTCACACAGATTTGCCTTATGACTACATTTATTACTCCTATTTTGACACACACAGACATGCAGTATATGATGATGACTCAGTCATCATTACCCCCAAAATGACTGCCTTTAAATACATAGAGTCTTTCAGCATCCACATACAGTCCTCATGCCGCAGTGCACTTCCTGCAATAATTTTTGCATGCTTGTCTTTCCATTTCATAACTATAAATTTCTTGTATTAAATCTGAGCAAAGCTAATAATCCTGAAAATGTTCAAAATCAAAAAGCATTATAGTTTTAAAGCAGTAAAAATGTTAAATAACCTTTTTTAAAGTGCATATTAATCTCCATTTGCATAGCCTCTGAACTTCAGTGCTTTCCTTTATTTTCATTAAGGCAAAATTGGCTCCTGACCATAAAACCAACAATACGTTGAATATATAATGTACCTGAAGATTCCTGGCATTTAAAGGAGTTGTGCCACAAGTTCTTTCTCATGATATTTGCTGGTCTGCTTCTATGCCCCTCTTGTCTTATATTGCCGCAGCAGCACCCGGTGGAAAGGAGGGGGTGGGACTGAACTGGGGGTGTCTGCCATACCCCACACTCTGCACAAAAGCGGAGTCTAGGGGTGCCTGCACCAAAATTTTTCTGGCCAAAAGAGCAGGAGAAGCAGAGTGTAGGAGCAGAGGCACGGAGGACCAACGACAGCTGCTCTGACATGCTGAGCAGCAGTTTAGGTGCCTTCTTCCCTGGTACTCTGGTGAAACATGAACCAGACTTGGTTTTACACAGATTCATCCTACGAGACCCCTAGTCCAGCAAACAGTGGAAATAATAGTTGGGGCTGACACTGCTGCGGGTTTTGCTTCTTTGAGGTCTTGTCATTCTTGCTCTTCTTTTTCTGCCTCTAGTGAGAGACAGCCTTCTCCCCTTGCCTCTCCTTGCTTGCTGTTCACTTTTCCCCTCTCCTTTAACACTGCAAGAAAAATCGAGAAGCCTCTTTAATTTAAATTAAAATAAGGACTTACGAGCACATTTTATATAATTTTTTTGTACAAGGAAGTCAATCCATGTTTTCATCTCCCTGTGAACTGCACCATGTTCCTGGACACCTCAGGGTGTCCTTTTCTTCATGTGATTCATTGGCATCCATTATGAAGCAACATGCTGCCAATCTGACCGCATCTCCGAGCTCTGCATGTCCTTGCAACCATGGTCTTCTCCCAGCAGGTCTGCAGTCAGGGCTCAGCAGTCCTTTTGGGTTTTAACATCTCTGACTTACACAGCTGGAAAGAGATGGCCTGGCACCCTGGCCTGGTGTAGCAGAGCATTTAAGCAGGTGCTTAGCAAAGGTCCTGTCAAGTGAGGTTACTCGTTCTGCCTCAGGTGGATGCAGAGCAGAGGGTTACACATCTCCTGGGATCACATCTTCCCACCTACCTGCCTTACTTAGGGCACAACTGCTAACAGGAGCCTCTCAGTTTTCCAAAACATTTTCACTGTGCCTCCGTCTGAGTCTGCCTTCCACAGGTCTGCAGCCTTGCTTTTAGGAATCACAAAATTAATGTTTTGAGATTCATGTTAATGATGTCTTTTATTATGCTTCCAGTGCTAAGCCTTCATACCCTCTCTGCTCTCCCCATCTTCTTTACCCACTGCCACATGGTGAGTGGGCTGATATAGTCGTCATTTTTAGGAAAGTGAACTTTTTATGTTTGCATTGCACTTTATCTTTGCATTATGGCACTGCAAAGTGCCCTGGTCATAGATATTTAGATATAATACTCAATTTATATTAAGTAAATGACACTACTGGGCCATCCTTGCTTTTATTCCTACTAATTTTATTTCAAAGTCTCTTCCAACGAAATACAGATACTCGTTTGCCAAATCAAAGGCTTCCACTTGGTAACGGGCACTTAAAGAGGAAAGAGAAAAATGGCAGCAATCATCATCCTTAAAAAAGCTTTAAAAGCTGTCACAATGGTTTTCATGTGTTTGTACCCTTGAAAAGGATTATTTTAAACTCAGACTTTGTAGTTGGAAGGGAGAAAATAAGCATATTGCCTTAAGGTGATTTCTAGAAGTGGAGAAGAGGCATTTCACAGGTATGTTCCCCAGCCGATAGTCCAATAGTGCAGCCCAAGAAATGGGAGCAATATTTGCACAGAGAAGGCTGCTCCCAGTTCTACATGTCCCTTTCAGTGTGTCCAGCTCAGCAGGTATGGCATGCTGGCCAGCTGGCATGGGCACTTAAAATGTTGGTACCTCACAAACCACTTCTCCTAAACACGGTGCCTCTTTAAGTATGTACTTTAGCACCGCTGCTGAAATAAAATCTCCTTCCGCGGCGTATCTAAACAGACACGCAGGACACGATCCATCCTATGTATTTGATTTAGCCAATGCTCTTCCTCTATCAATCTGTGTACTTAAAGGAAAATGTTGATATATAAAAAAAAAATACCCATATTATTTCAGGAATTATGCAGGCCTTAAACTTGGGTTGTCCTGGATAGGCAGCAGTCAGAAACAAAATTTCCTTCCCTTCTCTTTTGTCCTTGCACGGCCTATTCCAGCTTCTCTGCTCTCTTTGATTGGGCCCTTCCAGAAACTCTTGTGAATCATGTGTCATTTCATTTGACATTTTGGTTCTTGAGCTGCGTCATTGATCGCATACAGAGGAATTCAACAGCCCAGCTTCCAGGCTAGGTCACCATCTGAGATAACTGCTGTCCACTGAATCAAGCACAACTCTGGGGTTTTGTGTGTTTGAACTACTTAATCCAATCCCAAACAAGAACGTAGGATGCGTCATTTATCAACATATAACTGGCAATATGCTTCGGCATGTCAGCTGAATTTGTATTTTGGCCCTGTGGTTCACGCATGACTTCTAGAGGCTTTCAAGAAATTCTTGCATATTACTGAGGATGTGCAGGAAGGTTTGAAGATTTATGGTTTCTCAGTGGCATTTTCATGTATAAATATTGCTAAAAATAAATTCCAAGAAGGTGCTGGCATTTCTATTTCAGTTTAAACTTGGGCTAGTTTTTCTTCCATGTGGGATGATTTATTTCCCTTTCCCTTTTGAAACCCTGATTTACAGTTAAACTGGGGATTGCAGCAAAATTTGGTCAGTAAGAAACAAGCCTTGTGCTTTCAGGTAGATGGCTACTTCCTTTTTTCCTTTAGCTCAGTGAAAGCCACTATTCTCTTTATAAACAACCTGGGTACAAACTGATTTAATATTCTGACAGCTCAGTATAGATCTCAAGCAGCAAAGGGAATGTAATTTGTGGTTTTGGTTTTAATATTTATTGGGAGTATATCAATTAGAACATCTGTGGTTAAAGTTGGTAGGGATTTCCTGTGGTTTGACTTGGGAATGTCACCTTAGATTTCCTGAGGCATCTCCTGTGTTTATTTAGTGGCTTGCTGTTATTTATCTGGCAAAGGATTTAGTACGAAGTGGCCTAAGGGAGAAAAGAGTTACCATTCTATTTGGCTTCAGTTTGCACTGTTACCGTCTCTAGGAATGGTATATCTTCTGTAATTTTCTTGAGAGTCTATCGAACTCCACATGAATATTTTTCTGACATAAAATCTTGAAACCGGACTTTCAAAGGATGCATCAGTCTAACACTATTCTTCAACATAAAATGAGTGTTGCAAACAACATTGACATCAGAAAAATTGCTGCACTTACTTCGGCATGCTAACAGTTTGGATTTTGCTAACTGCCAGAATTAGACCTTTGTTAGCGTTGTGCATCTACAGGTGCGAAGGACTCACAAAGAAGAGGGTGTTTTCGGGCCAGTGAATCGAACTGAGTCACACAGAAAAACAATCTTCCAGTGTCACCATCAAATTCAGCTGCTCACTCCATGAAGCTGAAACCCATGACATAGTTCATTTTTCAGCTGTTGAGCACATTCACATAATGTAGCTCATTCACTGTGTGTTGCCTACTTCACGTATGAATGTGCATTCACTTGAACAGCCCATGAATACCCTGAGGATTACAACACAGATATTGTAGTGTGGTGCATTCAGCTTATCTGCACAGCTCTAGGACTCGCATGGCAGTATGAATTAATCAGAAGTAGAATGGTTTCCAACTTGAGAAGATACCAAAATACTACTAAGAAGATTAAAAAAAAAACCAACAAAACCAACAAACAAGCAAACAAAACCTCACCAGAATTCTCGTATGGGATACGGATTGCTGCGAATTTCCTCCAAACTGAAGATGAAGAATTCCTTTTTTTCCCATCTGGAAAATACACAGAAAATAAATCCTCAAAAAACGGTGTAGAGGAATATATTGGTATTGCTACATTCGAGATGCTCTTGGTAGCAGTGCTACTCTGAGGATATAGGGAAGGCAACATTGGCAGGTAGAACAAATACTCGATACTCAAATATAAAGTATGACATCTAACTACATAAGGTTACCTTGATATTTTCTGTTTCTCTTAATTGCTGACTTTAACACGCATTTACCTCCAGTGTAAAAAAGTGCATGTCATTTGAAAGGAAATCTTGCCGTTTTCTGGGTAAAATGCAAGAACACTGTAATCCCATCCCTGTTTTGCAACTAGATAGGCTTACTATATTTCCTCAGACCCGTCCTTGTGCTGTAATAATCTTTGATCAGTGTATTAAGTGCTGCGAGGGCAGAGTTAGCAATTGGCTGTGTTCACAGTTGGTAGAGGGAAGAAGCCCTTTGCATTTTCAGTTACTGAATTCTCCACATCTAGTGCAGAGGTCCAGAACACATTGGTTTCAGGTACAAAGAAATCACTCTGGTCTGGCCACCGGCCAGCTCAAGACCTGCTCTCAAGCCAAAAAAGCAGAAATACTCTTTATGGCACTACAGACTTATAGACCTTACTACTTTCTACACATCCTACTCTTTCTTATGTAGTCACCTGCGTTTCTGCCTTCAGCCCCGTCAGAGAATGGCCAGTGCAAACACACATCAACCCCCCTGCCAGGAGGATGAAAGATCCCCTTCTTTCCTTGGGAAGGGAGTAAGATGTGCTATCACAGCTTATTACAAGAGTTCTGGTACATCAGATCCTTGCTCTCTGGACCAGAATACATATTTGTCAAAACCTGACAGCTTTTTAGCCAGCAGTATATCATTTCACTTTTACAAATCTCGATTGTTCTGATGTGGCCAAAACCAGCAATGCACAGACCTGTGTAAAAATCCAGGAGAAAAACAAATTGCAAATACAAAAAATGAAATTAATTGCAAATTGTGAAAGATAAGGAAACATAGTTAAGCTCTACTAGCTACATTTCATGACCTTCCTTTATTTCATCATTGCCTGATGCTATATGGGTGGGTGATGTAAGTACATATGAAGCAGTGACTCTAAGCATCCCAGTGGTAAAATGCATAGTGTTCTGGATGGCTGCTTCTCAGTAGCAGAAGTGAGTCCATAAGCATATTGCAGGACAAATTGTGTGGAAGCATCGCAAAACATTCATATTCCCTGCGACATCTTAAGAAATCCTGAGGGAACAAACCAGCTACAGGACTAATCACCTGTGGGCTACCAAAAATAATTATGGAGAAGAAAGGTATAACGTTCATTTTACTTAGTAGAAAAATATTCTATAAATTCTAATATTTGGATGCTTACTTCCTGTTTACTCCTTTTTCTTTATGCTTTTCCTTTGAATTGTGCAACAGCTGTCATAGTTCAGTGCAGTTTACTGCTGGACTGGTAGTTGGAGGCCATGTGAGACACTTCGGGCATCTCAAATGTCACTAGAGACCTGTATCAAGGCAATTCAGTTGATCCATAAGCATTATCCCAAGGATGAGCTGGAAAGACCTCTGGACTTCATCAGTTGAATTATTAGATCTCCATTGGTTACAATGGGGTGCAGGTACCAACACTTAAATTGAGATGTCCGAAGCCGTGCACAGCTTGGCACTGACTCTGCCAGCCAGAACCAGGAGGGCAGGGCTTTGCAGGTGAGCTCCTCTCGTGGTGCAGAGGTGGGCACTTCTGAACAGAAGTGTTAAAAGTGGGAGAAAACACGTGGTTTATCAGGGAAGAGATGAAGCATATTAAGTATCATGCCTGGGGCTACCTGACAACCTCTGTGGAGAAATCTAGCTCTTCATCTGTGGGATGGGGTATTTCTACCAGAACCACAGGCAGTGCGTGATTCAGGGCAAAATCATGCTGATATCCAAAGCATGAAAAAACCTCAAGAGTTAGTCACCTCTCCAGTGATGTGGACTGGAGGGACAGGGATCCAAGTCCCACAGAGTGAGTTGACCAGGGCAGTTTGGGTCATAATTGTTCAGCTGGAGGGGGAGGTCACAACTGTCAGTCTACGACACCATTGGCACCACGCACAAACTCAGTGACTGTTTTCAATGTGCCTTCAATAGGAAGGTTGATACAAAACAAGGCAGTAAAGGCAGCATCACCAATTAAACCGAGTGTTGCAACAAGGACAAGAAAAGCAAAATTCAGAGAACTGAAGGTTCTCAGGTCAAAAAGGATGGAAAACCTGGGTTAGAGCACATCATCCAGACAGAATACAGATATGCAGCTGTATGTCAGTTGGGTTTGTGCAGAGGGGTTGTGGTAGTGGGAGTGGGGCTAATGGGGTGGCTCCTGTGAGAAGCTGATAGAAGCTTCCCCAAATCCAAGTCGGACCCACCTCTGGCTAAGGTATAATGTTATAAATAACATTTATAAGAGGGAAAAAAACCCCACTGTTCTGCAGTAGCAGCAGAGAGGGGAGTGGGATGTGAGAGAGACTACCAGCCTGACACCCAAAGTCAGTGCAGAAAGGAGGGAAGGAGGTGGGCTGGAGCAGAGGTTCCCCTCAGCCCGTGGTGAGAAGGCAGGCTGTGCCCTGCAGCCATGGAGGGTCACGGGGGAGCAGAGACCCCCCTGCAGGCTGGGGAGGGCCCCACACCAGAGCAGGGGGATGCCCGATGGAGGCTGTGACCCTGTGGGAAGCCTGCACTGGAGCAGTCCACTCCTGAAGGACTGCACCCCATGGAAGGTACCCACTTCGGAGCAGTTAGAGAAGAAAACTGCATCCCGTGGGAAGGAACCATGTTGGAGATGTTCATGGGGGACTGCTTCCTGAGGGAGGGACTCCATGCTGGAGCAGGGAGAGAGTGTGTGGAGTCCTCCCCGTGAGGAGGAAGGAGCAGCAGAGACAACATGTGATGGACCGACCACAACCCCCATACTAAGTGCTATGGTGGATCATCACTCTGGTCTCAGTAACTCTGGTGGATAATTGTTGTGTTCTATGGCAGATAAGGCTTTAGCGTAAACTTTAAAGGTAATAAAAATATGGAGAAGAATGAAGAACAAGATTAAGAAAAATCCACGGATTTATCAAAGTTATATGTGATATCTTTTTTTGATGGAATTGATTTTTCAAACATTTTTCTATAAAGCCTATGGTACTGTGTTGCACTGGAAACCATTAGTAAAGATCATCACTGGGATAGGAACAGCAAGGTAGAAGACAGCAGATAAACAGAAGGTGAAGCTAGTGAAAAGAGAACTGTTGGTTGAAAGGAAGTTATGAGTAGAGTTCAGCGTTGGGCCTAATCTTATTTAATGTTTTCAGAAATAAATTCAATGCAAAGTGAGAGTGTGCTATTGAAATGTGCTAAAGACACTTAGGTACAAGGGTTTAAATATCACAAGAGGAAAAAAATGAATGATTTTGCAAACTCACACAATAGAAATGGAGTTACATGCAAAAGTATAAAGTGCAGGAATAATGTACATCCAGACAAATATAAAGATTTTCTGCTATAAACCAGGGAGGTTATGTAGAAAGGACAAAGGAAGAAAGGGACCTGATAGTATTAGTTATCGGCTTGATTATGATAGGTTACCAATTTGATGAGGCTGTGAAAAATGCAAATGCAATCCTTAAACATCCATATGTCTAGCAGAAATGGAGAAGTATTAATGCCACCACATTAGGCATCAACAAGATATCATCTGTACCACTGTGTGCAGTGGAAGATACAGGCTCAAGAAAGATGAATGTGAGCTGAAAGACAGGAAGACTTTCGGGAAGGTTATATATAAAGGATATACTAAGAATATATGTAAAGAATATATTAAGAATATATATAAAAAATACATTATAGTGGAGTAGTTAATACCATGTTCTTCTCAGCCTAAAGAAGAAAAAGCTGGGGTGTGGGGAATAAGGAAAAGCATGGGAGCTATGATATGTGAAGACCAGGCCTGATGATTTTGGAGTTCTCTTTGTCCTATACACTGCAGATTGTATTTACATTGGGCCACTGTGCCAGCGAGTTGCATACATTCAGTGCATCTGTGCTGCTCCTTCTGGCTCATAAGCAATTAAAGCAGTTCTTTCACACTAAAAAAAAAAAATCAAAACCCAAACCCCAACAACATAGACAACACAAATCCAAATAAGAACAGCTTTACTGTATGTGGTCCACTAAAATGTCAATGATGGTTCTAGGGAATATGTGGACAAATGTATGCAACTGCCTCTCCGAAGGAGCTGAGGAAGGAGCAACTCTCCTGTAGATGGGATGGGGTCTGTCAAAGAAATCTCATGAGACAGTCGGCATGAGATACCAGCCAAGAGATCCCGAGCAGAGATCCCTCAAGGGTTCTTGGGTTGTGATATCACCAGTCACCCTAGCAGCAATAAACAGGCTTCCCTCTGTACAGAGCTGTGGAGAATCCATTTCAGAGGCCGATGTCACAGCAGAGCTGAGAGGAGTGGTTGCTGCAGGCTGATGAAAAGCCAGGAAAGGCATGGCAAGGCAGGACAAGGCAGGCCAACCCAGCTCTCTAATGTGCTCCGATCCTTGACGGATGATGCTTTATATGTGGTGCCTTCAACCAGCTATGTTTGAGGCTGAGAATATGTATATATTTCTTATTATAAAGCATCAGAAGAAACACTCTTTTATCTTGGCACATATGTTGGGTAACCATGCACATCACTGGCATGAATAATATTATTCCTCTTAATATGTAAATAACCAGATATAGGAAGAACTATTTGAATGAATCAGACAGAAGTGGAGGCTGTGGAGGTTTTTTGCAATCACCCTGCAAAGGGAGCTGCCTGTCAGCCCTCCTCCTGCCTCATATCAACATTTCCTTGCATACCCTCTTGAATATGTTGGTGTGTTGCTTTATTCCTCCGTCCTGCCTGTGTGAAGCAGATCCCATGCAATTGCCCACAGTTTTTAGCTCCCAGAACTAAAGGGAGATGAGAGATCCCAAAACTTGCTTGGGGTCTCACTGGCAATGAAAGCTGCCGTAGGAGCTATAACTTATGTGACTGCCGTTTTTTCCTCATCCAAGGATGTTCCTAAATATTTCCTTTCTTTGGGTCACCTCCCAGGCGTGTTACCTTTCATATTTACATGCTGTACACAGAATCAGTGCATAAACCATCTTTTTGGCCTCTTCTCTACAGAACAAAACCACACTGCTTTCTCCTCCGGGAGCAGGTATGACCTGCAGAGCAATGGCATACAGCAAGAAATGTCAGGGAGGAGGGATTATCTCTGGGGGTTTACCTATCGCTGACCAGTCAAGAGAATCAAAAGGCAAATCAAGCAAGTGACCTGGGACCAAAAGCAGCCTAAAATTTTCATGTTTTAGGAAACATGGAAAAAAGAAGAAGAATAAAAAAAGGAAGTCAAAATCATAGCAGAAGGAATAATTTCCAGTTCTTTGATAGATTGCATTTGTCCGTGCTTCCCAACACTGGCCTGATTCTGTACTTTGAGGGTTGTTGGGAAAACGCCTGCTGACTTCACAAAACACAGACCTTGTCCGGTGCTGAGCGCTGAACACTCACACTCGGATTGCTCATCCCATTCTGGTACACCGCAGCTTCTCAGCATGTGACAGTGCATTTCCCCGGGCTCACAGGCCAGCTTTTGGTGTGCCGAAAAAGGCTTATCTGGTAAGTAAGCAAAATACTGAATCTCTGAATATAAACTATGAGAATCAATCAACTGGGGAAAAGTCAAACTGAGTGGGTGGAAAGGGCAGGAAAAAGCATCTGGAGTGTATTTTAAACTCTGAATACTTGAATGTATATAATCATGGCATGTAGTCCACATGGGACAAATCTCGCAGCAGTCTTTCAGGGAAAGTTCCCATTTACATCACCTGCTCTGTGCCTGTAAGGTCATGGAGGCTGTTGCCTTCCCAGAGTTCCCAAGTTTTGTATGTGTATACTATATATACATTTATATGTAGGATGATACTTCCCAGGGGAGATCGTCTAGAGGTGGTGGGAAAGCTTATGTATTTCCATGACCCTGAGAGCTAAGCCAGTGGGAAGGGTTAACTCTCAACAAGGCTTCCTCAGATAGGAAAATAAATTACAGAAATACAGGAAAGAAGTCATTCCTCAAAACTAGCTGATAAGTAGGGATGACAGAGACCTCGCCCACACAGCAGGACTCAGGCTATTGCATGTGATAACATACGGGAAAGTAACTTTCTGCTAGAAATAAAAACATAAAGAAAAAGCTACTACGTCACTTTTCCAGGTAATGAACATCAGCACCTTCATCAAATGGATCAAATCCCACTTTCCTTTCCACCCACAATCCACAATCATATAGTCATAGAATCATAGAATC
>NW_010270507.1:0-4817 GCF_000690775.1 Eurypyga helias
CGGGATGGATTTGCGCGGGACAGGAGGAACCGTCCGGCTCCTCCGCAGCTGCCAGCATCCCCACCCTGCTCCGGGCACCTCGTTGCTCCGAGGGTCCTTCCCCACGAGCTGGGGGGGTCACCAGGCTGGGGACGTGCGCGGCGGGGCAGAGGCACCTGGCAACACGCGTGTGACGTTGGGCCAAGCCGTGAGCTGGGAGCGGCAGGGGACGGGCAGGAATCCCCAGGAGACCGCAGGGACTGAGCACGCTCAGTTTGTTACTTAAATTCTCAAGTGTTTATTTAGTACTTGCAAAACGGATCAGTAGAAAGGCTTAGCAGATGGATTTTCACCAGACATGAAGAAATCCCACCTATTGCACAGTGAGTATAATTTGCTACTCTATATTAACGGCATTTAATAATGATTTTGAATTTTCCTTTCACCTTCGATTTCTCCAGCAGTCTCTCCCCACGCCAGAACAAGCCCCCAGTGCGGGGTTATAGCAGACCCAGGAGCTCAAACACAAAGGATTACACACTCTCTCCGTAACGGTTTTCCCTCGGCGGAAATCTGTGCAGGAATGGGTTGGTACTGGTTTTGGTGGGCACAGAGTTCATTTTCACCACAGTCACTGCATTTCTTCACAGGAGCTCGGGGCTGCGTTTTGGATTGGTGACCAAAGCCGCGGTTTAGCTCTTGCACAGCGTCGCGGTCTCTGTCTCGCTGCCCTGCCAGCGCGTAGGCTGGGGACAGCAAGAAGCAGGGAAGAGACACGACCCCAGGTGACCAAAGGGACATGCCAGACCATGGGACGTGCTCAGCCATAAAAGCTGGGAGGGAGGAAGAAGAGGGAAGGGGGGAACATGGCAAGGGATGGCATCTGTCTTCCCAACTCACCGTTATGCGTAACAAAGCCCTGTTTTCCTGGGGATGGCTGAACACACCTGCCTGCCACAGGGAAGCAGTGAGTAAACTCCTTAATTTTCTTGCTTGTGTGCCCGGGTTTCACTTTTCCTATTAAACTTTATCTCATCCTAAAGGTTTTCTAACTTTCACCTTCTGATTTTCTTGCACATCCCACCAGGGGAGTGAGCGAGCGGCTGTGCAGGTGCCCACCTCCACTAACCCGCAACCGGAGACTTGGTGATTCCCACTTCTCTAAACAGGCCTGAAAGTGCTTTTGTACAAGTGTAAGATACTCTTACTCAGAAAATACACGCAGTGCAGGTATCATTTGTCATTTCCTAACTGTCAAATAATTGCTACAGGCACACGATGAAACCCAGAGCCCCAAAAAAGGGTGTCAGCCTGCACCTCCTGAGCAGCTGTGGGCGGTTCTGCCTCGTAGGGATCCATGAACATTTCACCTCAACTAAACAGGAAGTGGGAACCTCGCTAGGTCTGTTCCTAACCAGCACTATGAGCAAAATCCACCAGCCAGCAGGGTCTGGCTCGGGCTCGTCACCAGGAGGGTGGCTGCTGGCAGCACGACAGAGGTCAGACCATCCCGAAAACTGCAGGGAAAACGCTGCCGACCCAATGGCAGTTGCAGCTCCTGTTTGTCACCGGAGGAAGGGAAGCAGTTCCAGTGTGCTGTCCCTGGTGCTCTGCGTGGCGTGGGTGGAGGTAGGGACTGGCATTTCTTGCTCTGCAGTCCTCCTCTTGAGAGCTTGTACCCAGTGGTCCCTCTGTTTCAGCATGGCTTTTTAGTAAACCGGAGTCTGAGTTTTCTCTTGGTTAGTGCCTCTCTAAGGCTACTCTGCGTGCTCGACAGCTCACTGAAGTACCACAGTACAAAAGGAAAAAAAAAAAGACTTCTCAGCTGAAGGAAAAGAGGCAAAGCGAGCACTCAGAGTATGGACTGCACACGGCGCCATCTCCTCTCTTCAGTTGTAAACCATCTGCAAAAGCAAAGCACAACACCAACGTCCTGTGAAGGATTTGCTGAAACACAACCAGCTCCCTCTCCGGAGCAGCCTGAAGCAAAGCCCCTTCGCTGAGGGCGACTTCCCCAGGGCCCAGCTCGCCGGCCTGCTGCCCCCCCCCAGCATGCGCTGACCTGGATGCCGCATGAGCTCCGAGCGCTCTCAGGGAATGCATCGCTCTCCGGCTCCAGGGAGAACCTTCTGCCATCCCCACATTCACTACTCTACCAAGGCTTTACCCGATCTCAAACCAAGTCTACACAGAGGAGAAGAAAAAGGCTCCTACCTCACTGTGACAGCCACAGCAGTGCTCTGAAACCTGCTCCTCCTTACCACACACTGCGCCAGCCCAGCCTCTGAGCAGCCAGCACCATCAAGGGGGCTTTTCTCTGCAGCACAGACTGGCGATTCTGAGAAAACCCAAATGATTTCAAGACGCTGTGAGTTTCCCTTCCATCGCCGAGAAGGCGCTCACCTAGACAGGCCTGCCTCCCTAGCTCACGCTTCACGCACCGGGACCGTTTTTGGCTCTTACACCTCCTCCTGGACTCAAACATGCAGCCAGGTTATTGCTCGGAGCTTGTTGGGCTCCTGCACGTCTCGCAGCAGTAACACCACAGAACAGGCTGAAGGGCAGAGTCCTGATCCACCCTGCCATCTCCTGTCCCCTCAGGGGCCGCACAGCTCAGCTCTGCAAGGAGCAGCCGGCACAGGCACACGTAGTGCCCGGTCCAGCAGCCATGGAAAACCAACAGTGATCGCGCTTGGCGCTTGTGATCTTGCCCCTCCACCTCAGGAGGCATCTAGAGTCCTCCAGCCAGCACCAGCAGGCTTCTGCCTCCTGCAGAGAGGGGAGGCCATCCCACCCTTCCGGAGTACCCAGCCGGAAACAGGAGGGGAAATGGAAATAATTGAGCTAAGGTCAGATGGGGGGCTGCAAGTGGGCGAGGAGGAACAAGAGCTCACCACAGACCTCGCCTTTAGGACACAGCCTCCCTTCCCCATGGCCTCGTGGCACAAAACCGCATCACAAAACCGCAGCCCTCTGGGCTGGGCTGTGGAGCAGCTCACGAGGCTGCAGAAGGAAGCCCTGGAATCAAAATAACTCCTAAGAGACCTGTCCAAAACGTACCGACCTCTGCCTCCGGCGGGAGCTTCTCAGAGGCGTCACCCACTCGGGCAGAGCAAGGAACAGGACACAGCCTAGGAGATCTCCCTGGGGACATTTCTATTCTAGATAGCACTGGAAGAGTGAGAAGTGATTGCTGACTTCAGGTGGGCCAAATATCCTAAAAACCAGGCCAGGCTCTAAGAAAAAGCTGCAGTTGCGAAGAGGGAACCTGCCGAAGATGAATGGCACATGCACTCGTGCAGACAGCGAAGAGCCGCAGCTCACCTTTACCACCACCGCTGCCACAATCCCCAGCAGCACCAGGACGATCAGTCCCATTTGGCCCTTGTTAAACCGCTTCAAGAGGAAGAACTTGGCCCAATCCACCTTCTTCCGGCTGCCAGGCGGGTACCGGAGTTTGTTCATACCCTCCATCTTCAGGTCCTTGATCAAGCAGGCCCGGCGGTGGGAAAAGGTCTCGAAGCTGTGCTTGCCGTGGTAGGCGCCCATCCCGCTGTTTCCTGAGGGACACAAGCCAGGCAGGTCACACTGCAGGTGCTGCCACTCAACCCTTTGGCCACTCGAGGCCATCAGCATGGCGTGAAGCAGCACAGGAAAACTGGGGCTGCCGGCCAGCAGCACATGTCACCTACCCTGCGTCTGCCTGGCTGCAGTTTGAAAGCGCAACTTCCCTCTATTCCTGCAGAGAGGACAACTGATCCTTCCTCTCTGCAGCACTTCTCACTCCCTAGGACATCCATCTGTACTCCTTCCCCTTTCTTCCCCACCCTGTTTTCACTACACGCTCTCCAGCACTTGGCTGTGTCCCTGTGTGCGCTGCTCCCCGTGCCTCCAAGCCATCTCCAGCTCCTCCCTGGATTTAGCTCCTTCCCATAGCTCCGCACCAAGGTGTCCTGAGCAGCCCACTTCCATTTTTCAATTCCAGGACAGCAAGTGCCATTCACCCTCCTCTAAAAACCTCCCGTAGGCTGTTCCGTGGGCTGTTCCAGTTCTCCCCAAGCCGACGTCCTGCCCTTCCTCCTGCACCTCCCGCCAATCACTCCGATTGCAGCTGATGCTTTAACGCACCATTCGCAGCAGCGTGTGCTGACTGCTTCAGCCTTCCCAAAACCACACCCAAAGGCCCCTGTCCTAATACACTCCCAGAATAACCACAGTACTTCATTAATTCTTATTGAGACCTGCTATACAGAGACCCTTTGGCTGTCACAGGGGTACCTGGATATAAACCAACTCCTGCCGCTCCCCGTGTCACAGCATGCAGCGAGTCACAACACTAAAGGAGCTCCAGTAACTCACCGACACCACCGAAGGGTAAGGTTGAGAGAAAGAAATGCATGATGACATCGTTTCCAGTAAAACCCCCACTGGAGGTCTGAGAGATGACTCTTTTGATTAACTGGCAAAAGAAAACAAATGAACAAAACATTACAAAGGCCCAGAAGGGAGAAGAGCACGTAACTGGGCAGGACTGGGAAGGGAGCTATGAGCCAACAGGCCATCGTGTTCATTTTCTCTGGCTGCCAGCTCAGACAAGCGCTCTCCATGCAATGTTGACTCAAGGGAAATGTGAAATTTCAGAGGAGAGATGGGAAAGATGGAAACCTGGGAGCTCGCCTCCGTAACAATATATTAAAATTAAACTAAACTAATCATGAAAGACCACATGGCATCAAAGAGAAAATTCAGCCTTTTATCCTTCAGTATCAGAAAGTGATGTAAAAGCAAAGCATTTGAGCTGAAGCCTGGGAGCCTCCAGCAGCTCTGGGAACAGTCGT
>NW_010270508.1:0-54431 GCF_000690775.1 Eurypyga helias
AGGTAGCATCTTGATCTTTGGCTAGAGAGCAAAAAACGGGGCAAACGTACAAAGCATCATTCCCTCGGTTCGTTACAGTTTTGCAAGGAAATGCTATCTGACACAGTTCTCCTCCTTAGCTTCCAGCATGACAAGGCTCACCTACCACCAGCCGGTCTTTGCTGCCCACATGCGTAGCCCAGTTCCCCTCTCTCTCTTCTCTTTACACTAACTACCCTTCAGAAAGTTCTCACCAGGCTGGCGCTACAAGACAGCAGCGATACGCTATCCCAAAGCTCGATCGGTAAGCTGGAAGCTGTGGCACTTGTGCTCAGCTTTGCCGTCCAGGCCAAGACGATGAGATCCATAAAACGTTTATAAACAATGGGGCTCCGCAAACGGCTCACAAGTAACATGACAGAGCAGCAATCCATCAGCGTACGGGACGTGGACGCTCAGGGGAACAAAGGAGACTATTGTAGCTCTCCAGAGGACAAACTCCCCTTCTTCAGGAAGGTTTAGGATTACCACATGCCAACTGCCTCTTCAGCTACTCCCCAACTGCCAAGCTCCACTTTTGTCACCCGTCCAAACTGTATTAGGGAATAACATGCAGTACATTGGACAGGCAAAAGAGCAGCAGCAAGGGAAACCACGGCACCTTCAGCCTGGAGCAAGTGCATTGCACAAGTCATCTCCCTGCTGAATTCTCCCTCCCCCTCCTGCTGCTGTGAAGCTCTCAGCTTTTTTCAGGTTCTGGGGAAAGCAAATAGTTGTTAAGCCACTGCCACCTCTTTCCCCAGAACCTGAAAAAAGCTAATAGTTGTTAAGCCACTGCCACCTCACCCCGCCTTTAATGTTTTCCTGAAAGACCTCAGACTTATGGTCTGCACATGAATTGGTCAAGACTTAAGTTCCTCTGCTCCCTTTAATAAATCAAATTCCTTAAGTACCTGTTGTTAATCAATCGATGGGTTTCCAATGGGTCACTGACAGCATAGCAATGACTTTCATCACTTAGAGCTATATTTCATTTGAGCTAATGGAAGTCCCTGTATTAACAAAAGCAAAGCACTAAATCAGTTGAGAAACTTGTATACTCAAGATCCAACCCAAATATCTGCACGCCTTGCCCCCATCTGAAGGCACAGGCAATGGCTCAGAATCAAGGATTACTCTCTCCATGGTTTAACTCCCTGATGATGTTCCAGTCAGTTCATACCTTCAACTTCACTTTTATTTATAAATTAACTTAAAGCTCCTGAAGAAAATACGTATTCGCTACTTCTGAAGATGGCTGTTGCTTCATGCCACTTTGACAACTAATGGGGGTTTTAGGATCCCCCTCAAAGTGTTTAGATCCCACAGTAAAAGCGCCTCTTGGATGGTCCTCAGCAGCTGGCTCTTAGCTTGCTATCTTGGTAACAAATCTAAGTAACTCCCTCCCAATGCCATTGACTCACAACTCATTGTAACTTATAATATTGTCACGTTAAACCTATGCATTTAATTTGCTGGCTAAAAAATGTTTTGACTTTAGATTGCATGATTTTAAGTCAGTCTTTAAATATACCATCACTACATTTAATGATCTAAAACCCTACCGAAACCATTTCCAGGAGTCCTTAAATCAAGAGCCAAGGCAGTTACCTCGGCCAAGTTTGAAAATGAGTACACTCCATGTACAGAGAAACACCCAAGTAAAGTGACCTAATAATCCCACCTGTCATTGTGATTGACAAAATAAAAACCCATCAGCTAGAGCAGACTTGTCTGACGTACTGTATACATGTACCTTCTGACATTACTCATACACTTCAGCCCGCGTACTGCCTCTTAAAAATTACCCAGTCATTTCCAATATTTTTCTTTCCTGATTTAATAAGCCGAGATAAGGTCGTCACTGAGGACTAAGGCCCGCTAACTTTCCATTCACAGAACAGGCAAGGAAGAAACAGTTTTGTCCGGGAAGCCTTCGTCCGTCTGTTCAAACCTGCCTCTCAGGCCCGCTGGCTTCAGCCCTGCGCACAAAGCCTTTGTGAAGAAAAAGTGTGCCGACAGCCCTGGCCAAGGCCACCCTCCTGCTCACGACCCAGGCAACAGAAGCCTGCCTCGACAGTCGCACAGGCCAGGACACCACCTTCAACTCCACGTCCGCCAATACACAGAAATTCTTTTTCTGCCTTTTCGTCCAGCGCACCACTTTCCCCGCGAGGTACCGTTGGCAATGACGGCGTTTGACGTGCATACAGATAACAAGAACAGCCAAAGTTAGGACGGTGAAGATTAGAGAACACATAAATGCACATGCTGTGTGGAATCTGTAGGGTAAAACTTTCCCCGTGGGCAGGTTATTCCATAAATACATCTCGCAGCATTTCTGGTAGATTCCTCAGAAGCCGCTCATGCTGACCACAGCGTTGTCAGTCAGAGACGATGCTGAACTAGATGGAAACTGGCAGCTCCTGCATTTCCAGGGTTTTGTGCAGGCTACTGAGTGATAAAATATTTGCGTTGGATTAAGGCAGGAGTAATTCAGTCTAAGGCAGGAAGTTTCAGAGGATTAAACTATTTCAATAGGTGCAGAGAGACCACAGTTACACTTGTCTAAGAGGCTTTTTGTATCTTTTTCCTTTGTTGACAAACGGTCAGTGCCAAGTCATCATTTATAAAAGCAGGCTAAAGCCTGAAAACACTTGTGCATGCAAGTAATCCTCTTTACATCAACAAAATCAATCACGCATATTTTCAGGACTCAATCCTTGACCACGGCTATTCCTAAGAACCATGGGGGTTTAAGGGTTTGTTTTGTTTTGTTTTGAAAAAAGATACAGGTATGCAGCTCATTCCAGCTGTTGAACTCAAGGGAACAAATTCCTTCACTACATTCCTTAGTGTTACAGCTGAATTAGTCCAATAGCACCGATTTCTAAGGGCAACTGTGAAAAACAATTCTGTCGCTCTCATATCTGTAGTCCCTACTTGTGTTCAAGTCACCAAGAATCAGGACTTCTCCGTCCTTTCCATCCACTTACCAGGAAATCTAGACAGAACTCAGAGCCTCAGCAAGCATTACCTGATAGCTGGTTTTTAAAGGTCTAATGCGAGTAAACCTATTGGCTTTGGAAACTTGATTAGCAGGTTCTGCATTTTCTGACAGTCCTGCCTCAGTTAGGTGTGAAAACAACGTTCAGTGGGGACCTGACTTCCCAGACGCTCTGAGTCCTAATTCAGCCCCCTGACTGAGTGTCTGCCCACCCACTGTGAACCCCCATGCAGGGCCCAAAGCAGCAAATCGCCAAATTCCCGCTGACTTCCCCTGCCCTGGCTCACGCTTTAATCTTTCGAAGGAGACAAAAACAGGAGGCGCTGAAAAACATTCAGCTGAGGTAAGACAGAAACGCATGCTGGAGGCTTAACATTTGTTTTGTGATGTGCGCTTGATGTGCTTATCGTTAATAATACATCACGTCTGCTTGAGAGCAGCGAGCAATCCTGGATCACTCAGTCATAGAGGTCACGGACAGTCTCTTCATTCCCACCAAAAGGAGAAGCGAGCTATGGGGATTTCATGGTGTGGGTCAGTTAACTCCGGTACCTTCCAATACTCCTGACCACTTCTGACAGCGCAGCATATTCACCCCCAACGCTTCGTTGGTAGGTCTGCAGCGAAGGTTGGAAGGTTAAACACTTGGAGATCAGGACGTGTGACAGTAAGCGTGGTGTCCTACCTGACCGGGAAGCAACACAAGCCTGTGCTTTGCACAGTTCTGGAAGCAAGACCTGCCAGTCTCTTACCGACCTTCCTTGCAAAAACACCCCGTGCCTCCCCAGCAAGAGCAACTCCTCCAGGCAACTCCTCCAACCCTGTAGAGCCACAGGCTGGAGACCCTGCACCTGGACCACAGCAGCGGCAGGCAGAGAGCCCGCCCGAGGCTCGGTGCTGCTCGGGGGCCCTCTGCTGGAAACCTGCCCCCCTCCTTCCCCCAGCACCCCCAGAGCAGCACCCCCACTTCCCCCCGGGAGAGCAGGGCTGGAGCAAAGCCCAGCTCCAGCCCCCATGAGCTGGGGGCTTTCTGCAGGACAGCTCGGGGGGAGCGAACCCATTTCATACGCCTCGAGTTGTGTCCCGCTCCTTGCCGGAGGGCATGAAGCCAAACCAGTCTCTGGTCAAAGAGCCAAAAACACAGGGCTTTGTTAAAGTAAAGACAGCATGTTTGTTTATACACCCACAAAAACCACCAGAGCATAGGATGCCGAAACACACGCTTCCGCCACCTACAACTGCTGGGCTATTGAAACAACAAATTCTCACCCCCCCTAGAATGAATAAAGGAGGAGAGGGCTGGAGAAACTTCTCTGCTTTCAAACACATCGCCTCGTCTCTGCTTCAGAGAGAGTTCATGCAGAAAGCAGGTCAGAACGGGGACAGATTATTTTCACATCTTGGGACTGGAGAGGAATCGTAGGGCTAAAGTCAACCCTCTTTAGCGCAAGGCTAATTGGACCTACATGAAAACGGGGTACAGAACTGGAAGCACTTCCCTGCTGTATGGTAGGTGGGGGGGAGCTGCTAGTGAGAGGGGCACTATTTAAGTCAGGAGGTTTTATTATTTGCCCAGTTTCACCCCCAGCTGTCATTTAAATGAGTTTCTTTCTCTTCCTCGTTCCTCAGCTATTGGCATCCTGGGCTAAAAGAAATCACAGTTCTGAGACACAGGCCAACACACCCTCCAGCCCTTTCCTATAGCTCCTGTATCACATTCCAGACCGATTCTTCTGAGCATCAAATCCTTATAAAGTATTAACAAACATCTTTGTCAAAACCCCTCTCACTGTGCACCAGCTTAGGAAAGCTTCTAATATTTTATGGCTGACTGAAAGGACAGGGAGAAGTCTCACCCCCTCCAGTATAAAGCCAAGTCCACCAATAAGACCAGCACAGACAAAATTTGCAATTTACTATCAAAAATCAGCAGCTCCCCTCAACGAGCCTTCTTACCCTCTGGTTGAAGATACCTGGTGCTAGGCAGGTAGTGATATGGGTTAGGGGGCAATGTATCTCAGGAAAACAATCTCTGCCTGCTCTCTCAAATGACTAAATTTGTCTCTCTTATACTGATAGCACCTGGTCTTGAGCACCGAATATCCTGCAGGAAAGAGTAACTTCACCGTCAGGTCACTGTGATCCTCTTAATCCAAGACCGCATCTTTTCCTGATACAAAATAATCCCAGCGGGATACGTAACTGTGCCCAATGCCAAGCCCCTGAAAGGTAGAGCACGGTACGGTGATTCTGAAAGAGAACTTTGCTTCCAGTGCCATTGTTCACGAGAGAGAGGATGGCTCTAGGCTTAGCTAAGGGACTCAAATCTAACAGCTTTCCAGCTGGTAACATCCAAGATCAGATATTAGAGTCTTCTTCCAAAGGTGCCCTATATCTGACAGCCTCCACCAAGGTGCAGTGTGCTGCGGACACCTCCGCAGGGTGCTGGAAATGCCGAACCGCGGCAGCAGGAAATCCCAAATACATCACGCCGGAGTAAAAAGCAACTTCTTGTGAAGAAACCATTCCCCAGCAGGAGGGATTTCACAAGGCGAACACAGCCAGAACTACGCCACGGGATCTCAAAGGCTTTGCTTATGGCTCAGTCTGCTGAAACAGAACAAAACTTCTGTGATGGTATTAGCCACAAACTGAGTATTTATAGGAAATGCCTTTGATAAATACATTTATCACCTCAACAGCCACGAAGTCAAGATACGGGTGGCTCCCTCTTATTCTAAAGGCAGCATCAGTAACAGGTACTGCACTGATAAACTACCAACTTCTCTACCTAACCCAACCATATATACCCCTGAGTGTCCTTCTCAGGTGACAGGTATTTGTAAACAGGTATTTTGTGATAGGTATTTGTAAAAAAGCTATAGAACTATCACAACAGGAAAACCGCATTGTAAATTCCACGGAGATCTATACTGCTTCACTCCAGGCAATTAATCATTAATTGATTTCCAATACTGTTGAGGTTATTGTTCTTGGAACACTGATTCTCCCTTACGTAGCCAGTTTAAACAACAGATACTCATCTAAATGTTTCTTCTCAGCTCTTTGCCTTTAACCATTTTCCTATCGTAATAATAGAGACTCTTTACTCTCAGTGAACAACCGCGCTTTCACTGATTAGCTTTTTAAAGAGTTGCCTATTTTTCCTCTGCGAGAAGGGGGCTTGGTACTTGCAATAAAGTTAGAGGAACTCAATCATATTTACCCTTCTGTCCTTTCATTTCTAATCTCCAGGGCAATTTTGTGCAGGACACAATTTATCATGCTATATACCAAAGGTTGGTTTGGTTTGTTGGTTTGATTTATTTTTCCATTGGGAAGGGCTTCAGTTTATTATCCCATTGTCTAACCTGGGTCATCAGAAAAGTTTGCTTTCCTTTTTAAATAATTAAACAGTAGCATTATCATTCAAAGCTCTGGATTTTCACATCTCTTACTCTTTCTCTACTCTTTTACATAAACATATCCTAAACAAAACATTTTAAAACAAACATTGGCAGGTCATACTTAGTCAGAAATTTGTGCTCTATAAATAAAGCTTTGAGGACATAGTGATTTTTAAATTAGTTGTTTGATAATTCCAACAGCAACAGACTATTTTGTAGGAAACAATTGCCCAGGAGCACATGTAACTCCAGAAGGTCTTTGCCACTTTAGGACAGTCTGAAGAACAAAGCGTCCTGGGGGGAAGGGGGGGGAAAGCGCCGAGTGAAAGGGAAACTGGATAAGTGTGTTGTCCAAGCCAAAACAAAGCCAAAAAAAAAAAAAATCCAACTCTCATAGAATGCTTTTGCTCTTTTTACACACAATCTCAGCAGAAACAACCACAACTGCCATTAGCAAAGGGTTTGCCTTGTCCCTCTTGGGCAAGCCAAGGCTGCGCCCCAGCAGCCATGACACCTTTGCTGCTGTCACAGACAGCATCCTACGAGAAGTTTCGGGTCCTAGGGGCCTACTTTTGCAATGGGAAGATCCTGACAAAAGAACCACTACCAACAGCTGCCCTCACTCCTCACAACATTTCGTGAGAGAATGGCACCGAAGACCTCAGGATAGATACCTTTAGGCAAGAAAACCTTCCCTGGCCAGCCCTGTCAGATACTCTGACCATCGTTCCCCATGTTCAGCAATAGCTGAGCTGCGCACTTTACGTAAGGCAACACGCCAGCGAGTTCAGAGGAACTGCACCGAGGAGACATCTACCCACAAGACCTGTTGCTGAAACCACGTATGTAAATACCTCCTGCGGTTACCCCCAGCAGCAGTCCCTCAAGAAGGCTGCAGCAGACAGCCCGCATCAGAGAAAACCCCGCTCTCCTCTCACGGGAAGGAGGCAATTTGCTGAGCAGAAGTCCAAGGGCAAAAGGGCAGGCAGAGGCGCCTTCTTGTGAAGCACCCGTCTGCAAGGATAGCTTAGGGGACCAGAGAGATGAAGCACACGATTGGCCTCAGCTTCTACAGGCTTCCAGTAAGCAAAACAAACCCAAGGCATAGCAGCTAAAGACTAATAGAAATTAAGACACTGTACGAAGTAAAAATGTGCAGAAACAATATCTTCTGCCTTAAAAACTAATAAACTCAGGCTTCACCTCAACATTTATGTAGCAACAGGAGACGACTGTCTTGACACAACATTGTGTTCTCTGTGCTTTATGGGACTCAGGGCATGACACCATATTGACAGATATGAGGGGACAGCATGTTCTGGTGGAGCATTTTAAGAAAATAGTAGAGCTGTCAAAGGGCAAGCGTTCATTTTATGCTTACACAACACCAGAATAAAATATTTCCTTTGGAGAATCACACGTATAATTTTATTAGTACAAACATATAAGGAATATCTCCATCTCTCAGAGCCTTGAACTTTTCGCTTGACCTTTCCCCCCACACTCACCTCAAAGCTCCCATCCTTCCCAACCAAGGGAGAAGACATCCTCAAGGCACCAACCAGGTTTTCCTCTGTGACTGTTTTCTTACAAAGCTATTATCTGCAGTGGAACAGCAAAGAGTGGCCTTCCAGGGAATAAATTTGTCTTCATTTTCAGCCTCGCTTTTAGTGGGAAAATGCAGCCCAGGGCACTAACATCCTTTATTTCTCTACTGCAACAGAGATGGTGTAATACCTGTCCAAGCACCGGTGATAATCCTAGGCCGATTGTGCAACTATTCCAGGTGCTACCTATACCCTAGAAGTAGCATTAGCTCAATCCTTTCCCCCCCAAAAAAACGTATTAACACTTAAACACCTATTACAGTCAGATCTCAGAAGGGTGAGGATTCCATTGTGGTTCCAAGTGCACAAATTCAGAAACAAACCTTCCGCCTGGAGCATCCACTTCTGGAACACTCTCCCTGACACAGGCCAATGGACAAACCAGCTCACAGACAGCCCGCTGGCAGCCGAGGCCAGGGTGACACACACACACACAGCAAGGAGAGCAAAGACAGCGCCAGGTTGTGAGCCCATCACTGGGTTCAACTAGGAAGGCAGGGCAATGGTGCTGGTGTGCAAAGGGCTCCCCCAGCACACATCACCAACACATTTCTGACTAACCTCTCCGGTCAGCACACTGCTGCTTCCCATCGCCCCACAAAATGTATTTTACAATTCCCTGCCCAAAAGGAACAGCGACTGTCACCTGGGCCAGGCCAGGGCAGCCTCCTGACCCAGATAGGTGGGCAGTGAGGACACCGATGCAGCAGAAGTCAGGGGAAACTGTGCTCAGGACAACGTCTTCTGGACTTTTCTTTCTACTTTGCTGCCTATCTTATTTTGTGAGGTTAAATGCCAACTTCCTCCTCACATCAAGGCTTCTTGCTGACTTGACGGGGAGATTCCAAGGGATATTAATTGCTGTTTGAAATCACTTCAAAGGACCTTTTTTCCCCCCTCTTGTATTAATAGCCGGAATGAGGAAATTGGTTTGGATTTCATACTCACATCTGCTCCCCAAGTCTCCGCGCATTTCAAAACCCCATCCTAAACCAAGCTTGTTTCTATTAAAAGGCTCCTACTCCACATAAGCGCTCACACCCATTCCTTTCCACTTCCACACATATCTACAGCCCCGCGTTCCAACTGGCAGCCAGAGGTGCCAGAAATAACCACAAGAAAGGCTGCCACGAAATCTCCAGCCAAGTTTTGAAAATCCAGGCACTTTACACAAGCATCTATGCTTAGAGTACTTCATCTGAAGTCAGCCTGAACGCGGTCTTATAAGGTTTGCGTGTCACGGATCACATATCAAAAAATGTAAATGCATTACTTTCTTTTTTTCCCCTTAAAAACGTGCAGGATAACAGTTGTTCTACAAGCCTGTCAGTGCGTACGTCTAACAGCCTGCTGATGTTCCTGCCCCACTGGTACTAGCTAATGGCTGGTTCTCATTCTTAAGTGGTTTCCCCCCCTCCTTCAAAATCTATGCTACAGTGATTTTGGAAACTGGGTCAAAATGCAATTACTACATTCCCATGCTTTGGGGTGGGGAAAGAAAATAGAAGGAGGAAGAATGGCAAGAAGAAATACCATTGGCTGTAAGCCAGTGTTCTGCTTCTCGCATTCTCACCTGTGCTGCAGCCCTGAGTGCTCCCACAGCAAGCTGTTGTTGCACAGCAAGTCCTTTCCCAGCAAGGGCATCAGGGAAGAGCCTGCTTTGTCCTAATGCAGGCTTTCCCGGCCAGACCCCCACCACCCCTGCCCTCACATCAGTGCTGCAGGATGGGAACAGGCACAAGATGCAGCAGGTGACAGGGCAAAGACCCTGAGTGCAGCAGCAGTTCCTGCAGAGGACAAGCTCGGTGTCCTCAGCAAGCAGCAGTTGCTGCTGCCCCTGTGACTCTCAGTCTCGCGGGGGAAGCTGTAGCACCCAGCTCAGGTCTCCGGAGCTCTCCCCAAGCTTGTCATGCCCATCTCTTCCCGTCCTGAGGCATAAGCTATATATCCCAGTACTTTGGTTCCCTCACTCCACTGAGAAGCGGTCGCCGGTCCCAGTGGCTAGCGGACCTTCTTCAATAGAGAGCTAGCCATCAGCTGCTTCCCACGCGACCTCGCTCCTCACTGACTTGCATTTGCAAAGTCACCGACCTTCTTGGACTAGCAAATTATATTACTTTTGCAGAGATATCAACAAACTCCCTGCATTTTTTCCTGTCACCCATAAATTTGCACAAACCAACTATTAATTTACTTATTCCAAGAAATCATCTTTTACTGGAGACATCTACTTCTGGTGTCATCGTCTACCACTTTGGCTGACAAAACCTAAACTCTGCCTTCATGTGTAAACATTTTCCACAGGCGAAGGAAAATATTTGCTATGTGTTTAGACATGCCCTTATTATTGTCACACTTATAACACAATCTATCATGCCTTATCAAATTGCACATCTTCAGCATGCAGATGGTTTGTGACGACATGTTTAGGAGGCTTTCAAATATGGAATAGGGAATGACTCAAAGACTTATTTATTCCCCATCTTCCTAACTAGGTCTCTCTGAGAAACACAGAGCCCATTATACACGTCCCCTGTCTTCCTCTGTCTCTCATTGTTCCCTGTCCATGCCGTTATCACAAACCCACTCCTTTTGCTGCTCTGCTCCTTGGCTTTGTTTTCTACAGTTCTCAGAATATCAGTTCCAACTCAGCAGCATTTCCTGGCTCTGCTCCCAATTAATAATTGCAGGTTAGAGTCGGGTAGTTATGGCTGCAGATTAAGGCCTGAAAACATTCAACAGCTCTTGAGAGATACAGACAGACGTACAACCTTTCTTTTCCGAACACCAAACACAGTTTATCTTGCTATCGCAACGTTCCAGGGAGATGTTATGCCACTTATCTTAACGATTTAAACATATCAAAAAGTTGGCTTGGTGAGAGCATTTGCCACTGACAACAAACCACAAGACTGATGTTATCCAAGAAGTAGCTGTGATTTGCTAGCGCAGGCTAGACAGATCATACACAGGATTAAAAAAATGAATTTTCATGAAATCACACTGTAGTCATCTACATCTCATCAATTAAGCAAGCAATAACACATGGCAAAATGGACAGGTTTCCACTGGATGTCTGTATGCTTTAAACACGTTGCAAGGCACAGGAATTCACACCCACTTGAGAAAAGCCTTTCAGAGGATTCTCTAGCTCCTAAGACTGTCTAGAAAGCTCTCCTGCATTACAATAGCAGAACCTGGGGCAAAAGACCTTACTCCTGAAAAGAGTCTTATACTGGTCCTGTCCCATATCAACAGGAAAAACCCTGTGAAATACCAAGTCATCCGCAGAGGGAAAAGAAAGCGTTAGGATTTCAGACTGGAGGTCCCTGCATCCCTCCTGAATGCTTCTGCCTCTCGGCATGCAGTCCCAAACAAGGCTGCCCAGACCTACCTCCAGTCTGTCCACACATCCAGCTGTTCCATCGTGTCCCTTTAGCAGGAGGAGAAGCAGTGCTTCGCAGCAGCTCACCTTCCACATTCGCTCCAGCTCAGAGAGAGAGGCAGAGCCCAGCAAACATTGTCCAAGCTTGGAGGAACACTTTTTAAATTCTGGTCTGTTATGACATTTACTATGGCCCCCTTCTTCCCTCCCCTCTGCCCCCCCAGTGAAAGGTATCAAAATAGTTCCCCCCTGTGACATTTTGCTTCATTTGACCAATCGACTGTGGGAGTGTCTCCGTTAAAGCCCCTGAAAGCCAAGCGAGGGCAGTGATGACAGCCACCACTGGGGCGAGAGCGAACGCAGGGAAAACACCGTGAAAACCTAACCTTTCTGCTGCAGGCACAGAGGGCATGGGGTCCAGAACAAATAGGAATATCCCACTACCGCGATTTGCTTTGCCTATGCCCTAGGGGTAAGCTGAGCCCTTCACCTAGTGACATTGTAAACTAATACGTGTCAGCTCTCTGTCTGTGGTCCAAACTGCCCATCTTGGGGCTGACTGGAGCTAGTCTGGCCTTCTCTCCTGCCTCTGGGATGCTTTCCCCAGGCACCTGACCCTTCACTCCACTCATTTAATCTATTCCCTCATCTATTTCTCCTAGAAACACAGTTCCTCAACAAGCCAACTGCTCTCACTGCTATCTAAGCCCTTACCCATAGTCTCGCTGCAGGACCCCACCACCTTACAGCAGCATGCACACGTACGTGTGAGGACACAGAACACAGAGCCAGCACTGGAACAGGTTGCCCAGAGAAGCTGGGGATGCCCCATCCCTGGAAGTGTTCAAGGCCAGGCTGGATGAGGCTTTGAGCAACCTGGTCTAGTGGAAGGTGTCCCTGCCCATGGCAGGGGGGTTGGAACTGGATGGGCTGTAAGGTTCCTTCCAACCCAAACCATTCTGTGATTCTACCTAAATCCATCACATACCTTACTTAGCAGTTACTTCTCCTGGCAGGCAAGCAGCCAGAGCACATTTGCCCTACTTTCTAAGGCAATCATATGAGATAGAATGCAAAACTCGACAGTTTTCCTCCCAAGGAAACCCCTTCCCCTCTCCATCTTGCTAACTCAAGTCTTCTGGAAAGTATTTATTTTCCAGCATGAATCAGCTCAGATCATGTATGTCTTAAGTTTGGTCGGTTTTTGGGTTTTTTGGGTTTTTTTTTACCTTTGGGGTTTTTTTTTAAATTGTTGAAGCAAGTGTCACTGTGGTAACGACAGGCTTGACTATAGCATTTGGATGTGATTGTGCAGAACTTGCCAGCATCCTGCTTTGACTGAGACCTTACTGTGCTGTACAAAGACAGACTCAGAGACAGCCTCTGCTCCAAAATGTTTAGTATCTGAGTGGACGAGGCACACAGAGGAGGTGCTATCATCTGTGACTTACAGATGGAGGTACAAAGAGGAATGGACATGTTCTTCTGCCATCTGCAGCAGGGAGAGGAAAAAACAGCTTTAGCCCCACTGTTCTCATGCCCACGTACCTCCAGGCAATAGAAAATCATTATTAGCCTCCGGTTAAGCCCCAGGAAAGATCTTCCTTCCATAATTAACTCTTCATAACTTACTTCAACTTGCTACCTTTTTGCCAGGACTTTTGGGAAACAGTGGAAACAAGGTTTAAAAAGTAGTAAGTGATAGAAGTAACATTCAGACCAGCACCTTAACTGTGCAGTGCAGAAAACTTTGCCTGTTTTTTTCCCCCAGAAGTTAACCAATGGATAGTTTCTGCACGAAAAGAAAAATTCAGCAGGTTTGAATGCTGTAATACAAGGCCTCTTATTCAGAAAGTCACACAATACATAGCTCCCCTAAGCATTGGCAGAATCAAACAAGGAGACAACTTCTGTGCTTACAGCTTCAAGTGTCTTTCAGACTGTACCTGACACAGAGAAGCTTTCCTTCTCAACCTCACACGGTGACCCTCTCTGTCCCCAAGCCTGTCGTCTTCTGACCGCTCTCTCTCTGTTACACTCGTCCTTTTGATGGTTCTCCTGCTTGCAGACAGTCCCAATCCTTCTATTGTCTCCTTCCTGCAGTTAGTTAGCCCAGTCACCATGTGTTCTCTGAGCCATTCCCACTCTCCTTCGAGCCTGGATGCACACCTGTAGGCCCCTAGAAGTATTTCTCACCTCCCGCAGCCTACTTCAATAACAAAGTTTAACATGGTCCTTACTTGTACCTCAAGTCTAACGAAGCTCTTAACATGCACCCCCTTCCTCAAGAAGGTTTCTCCCAACCGCACTGCTACATCTTCCCACTTGTAGCTCTCCAAGTAAACTGCCCAGCTTACCAATGTAGGAGTAAACACAGAGGAATAAATACAAGTTGCAGTGCCAAAGAAGAGCAAGGCCTGGTTTGGGTAAGCGTTGCAGCAGACCAAGAACTCAACAGCCACACAGTACAAAGCACTAGACTGCACAAGCTCACCCTACCGATGCACCATTTTCAGCGTTTTATGGAACAATGTTTATGACTGACTAGATACCATCTACTCTGCCGCAGCCAGCTCAGTTACCATGGGCTTTAATGTATTCTGGTTTACAAAACAGAAACACGGCTGTGTTTTCATACCTGGTCCAAATGAAGTCAGTACTGCCAAATCATCTGATAGCGTACAAGTCTGATACACCTGAACATGTAACCACAGCCTGATAACTAGCCTGTCAGGTTATTCTGTTGGGTTTCTTTTTCTTTGGAAAGCTGGAATGGCACCCTTACATTAACTTGTACTTAGGAACAAAGCCAAAGCAATACTGCTACCAGTCCAAGAACACCTAATGAAGAACTGAATTGTGTTCAATTCAAACGTACAAGGCCAAAAAAAAAGAATGAAATAACACAGAACAACACAGCAGAGTATCAAGTTATCTCTCATTTAACTGTAAGGATTTCAGTATATTTGAATGAACTTACTGTTGATGTCATGAAAACTCGGTTTGGACGGGGTAATATTCCAAATTCAGCATGCAGCCATGACAGAAACCAAGAGAACTTTAAATTCTTCAACTCCATGGAAATTAATACCAGGTAGGGGAGGGTACTTTAAAACAAACAAAGCTATTTTTAACTGCATATTAAAATGTACGTTTCTGGCTTCTACAGCTAACAGAGTTTTTGGACAAGTAACAGGGCACACTGTGGCATTCAACGCTTGAGATGTGCCTTTAAAGATAAATTGCAGAAGGAGATACAAAGGTTAAGTGAAAGCCAATTCCTTCTCTTCCTTCGCAGCACAAGACATACAAAACCTGCCCCTGCTGAGGCAGGGCACACACCAAGTGCCAGGAGATAGGTGTAAAGCTGCAGAAATACACTCCAGAGGAGGCAGTTGATCACGAAAAGATACTGAAAGCCAAGGTACAACTGCTTACACAACAGTTCACCTGCTCTGCCTTTGGTAAATTCGAGACACTGCTACAAGTTTCTCTTTCTTACCTAGAAGGGTGAAGAAGAGAAGCGGTAGCAGGCACTCCAGACATACACGTAGGCTCCCCCAACTCAGCTGCCTGTCTTCAGCAACAGCAGATGCCAGTCACGAAAAGATACTGAAAGCCAAGGTACAACTGCTTACACAACAGTTCACCTGCTCTGCCTTTGGTAAATTCGAGACACTGCTACAAGTTTCTCTTTCTTACCTAGAAGGGTGAAGAAGAGAAGCGGTAGCAGGCACTCCAGACATACACGTAGGCTCCCCCAACTCAGCTGCCTGTCTTCAGCAACAGCAGATGCCAGGAAAAGTAGCCTCAGCCTCTCTCAGTTACTCCCTTTGAGAATGACTATTTTCTACTCCTTTCAACACCAACAGTCCACCACTCCCATCCTGCAGACATGCCAAAAAACTGGAGATGGGAGCGGGTCATTCCCACCCAGAGGCCTGCCCATCCCTAAGATCACGCAATGCCAGCCTCTAGTTCACACTCTGTGCCTGGTTCTGTGCTCCTTTCTCCACAGCCCTCTTTGGGGAGAAGGGAGGAAGCTCTCTGCACCACCCTGGCTTGCCAAGCCTCTGGGCACCCTACCAGAGGGCTTCTGGCCCCTCTCACTGGGTGACAGGCCGGACTCAGATTGCTCAGGCCACCTCCATCCCAGCCTACTGCCTTTTGCCGCATGTCAGCGTTACCTTCTAAATCCCTGCTAAAAACATGAGGAAGCAGAACATTCTCTTGGAAAAGAGCCACTTCAGTCCCAAACGTTTGTTTAAGAGGTGTTTCAAAAACAAACAAACAGGCCTGTTTCACCTGTTGTAATAGTTGAGGCAGCACTGAGAATCTCTAAAACGCACTATTACATCCCTATGTTATAAAATTACTAGTTTATACATACCCTGTCTACAAGTCTGAAGACTTGTACCATGCACTTGCTGAGCATATTTTATTCATCTGAGTTTTGGTTAGTATTAGGGCAAGGATTGTCAAGAGCTCTGAAGAGGACCTGTCACTATTTCTGCTGGATCAAAGACAAGTAATTTAAAATGACTTTGAGAGGTGCAGGTTTAGGCTGAGATGACTCAGGGGCCCCCACCGAGTCCCACCACAGCAGTGAAGATATGAAGGAAGCAACTGGGAGGAGAGAAAGCAAGGATGTAAGGCCCCAAAATTAATACTGGTGAGGAAAGGAAGGGGAAACGGTATTCCAAGGACATGAGAAGAACATCTACACTTTAAGTCATAGCCTCTGCTTGCCAAAGGAGACCACTTGTCCCAGCCCTTCAGAAACAACAAAATCCCCTATCAACTATAGGGCTTGCTCTAGTTCCCATTAGGGTCTGCAGCTTGTATTTATAGAAATGCGTTGTCCTCACCCCACTGGCTCTTGTATAATATTGCACGCATTGCTTCTCTCTGCTTCCATTATCTCAGATTACATGCAGGCAGTGCAACGTGATGCACGGAGGAAGATGACACAGCTAGCCTGCCACCAGCACTGCCAATTAGTCCTCTCCAATCCTGCCCAGCGATGACAAGCTGCTTACACGGGTGTTGGGCAGCAGGGGATGGCAGAGGCGCCTAGTGGTTAGGGCACTCTGGAAGAGAAAGGATGTGCAACCTATTCCTGAGGATGCCACTGTCCTGGCTAAATGGCCTGAGCAACGGCATTTTGTTGCACATGGCTTGAGTTTCCCTGTCTGTGTAATGAAGATAAAGGTCCTAAACTCCTTTTATAAGGCATTTTGAGAACCACAGAAGAAAGGAATTTATTTATTTGTCTTACTAGTAATAAGGAAGTGCAGAAACCTGTCCCTCTCAGTTGTTTCACCAGTGGGACCCGGATGTCACTCAGAGGCCCTGACCTGAAATTCAGAGAACACTGATGACTTGCCCAGAAACCCCAGTCAAGTTTCTTTAACTTCTCCATGCTTTAATTTCCACATATAAGAAGAAGGGAGAACTTCCTTCTCCGAGAGTCTGAAGATGAATGAACACAAAAGCGTAGAGGCAGAATACTCCCAGCCACACATCTCAGCCACTCTAGCAGGAAGGTTGTGCACAGCCTTACGGGTGCAGGTTTATTTCCTGGAAAACTTGACGTAACTGGTCAATTTACAAGCTTGAGGCTTAAAAAATTAACCCATTAAGAATTCTATTGTTAACATTTTTTTTCCCCTCCTTGCTTTGTTTTCAGAACGCTTCAAGAGTCTCAGACAGCGAGTAGTAAACAAAATTAAAGACTGAGTTTTTTATAAAGGAACATCGAAAAGCTGAAAGCAAAAAGCATTATATTTGTCAGCACATTATGTCAACAAGCTACAGTAGACAGCAGATAAAAACAACTTGACAAACCTAAAATGCATCAAGTTAAAACCATCAAAATTCAGTTTTTGAAAACCTATGAGCTTGCTTTTTCAAGAGGAAGAGGAAAGCACGGTTTCAAAGAAACCAGCTATGCTGACACAGGGCTCCATCCAAGGAGACAGCAAATGCATTACCATCATTTGTTGGCCTGAAGAACCGTCCCAGTTGAACTCACAGTCCTGTTGTGCCGTTGGTGGGAGAACATCTGCCTTGAAGAGCTTATAGACAAATTAATTTCAACAGGGAAATGACAGGGAAGACAAGGAAGTAAAAAGGCTCATGTATAAGGAGCTTGACTGTACCCAAAAGACCAAATCCTCTCATTTTTCATCAGTCAGTACTCTGCCTACACCACTGAGTAGGCAAGAAAATTCTTTTACCACCTGAAAGCGCTTATTAATCTCTATTACTCTTTTGGGATTCCTATTTATCTTTTGCTGTTCACTCTTCTGACACACTGCAAACCGTGGACTACAATGCAGCTTAGCAACAACAAATCATCCAGTTATGTACTTACAGGATGAATTTTTTAAGCACTTTCTTTGTGACAGAGACACTCACAGACAGAAAAGGCAGAACAGACTTTCAGCTGACCGTACTGCAATACATCATGTCCAAAACCTGCCTCTCACAGGATAACCACTCGCTCCTGTAGCCAGTGTTACAGGAGGCACATCATGACACATTGCTTACGCAGGTAATTTTGTCAGGCCTTTTTAAGTGACAGTTTTCTAAGACCCGTTTCACATGCAGGACATTGCACAGCAGCTTGAAATGGTTCCTATCTCCTGTCAACCAGATATTTCATCAGAAATTCATCCTCCCTCCACCACCACCACCACCCAACCCAACCACTGCTTTAACTGCAGTTTGTTCTCTTCTCCCAGCTGTTGGCATGTAAGTGGGATAAAAAGGAAGCTCATATCCTACAGTTTTCTACAAGAAATTCCTGTTTACCAGTTCTTACAGCCTTACTGCAAAGCCAGGAGCAGAAAGAGCCTATCGGACTACCCAGGGCATCTGGTAAAGAGCATTTGTTAAGAAGGCCTGAGCATTGGAGACGGAGGGGCAGGGGGGAAGGAGAACACAGCCATGAAGATAAACTGCAAGGGATGACTTGCCTTTTCAAGCCAATGTAAAAGAATTGCATCACCAAAGCTGCAGGCCTTCCTGCTTTTTCCCGTGTCAGCAATTTTGTCCATTCAGTTGTCCTCTCCAGGGAATGGATGGAAACTTTCAAGCTGGTCAGAGTACAGAGACCTTTCACTAATATTTTCCCCTTTATTAAGCATGGCACATATGTGATTATGCAGGAAGAACTGGGCAGAAACGGTACCTCCTCAGCAGCAAGTTATTAGCCAATATCCTATCTTCTGTGTGTCCCATCCATATCAAATTCCTGTGGTGCTGCTCCACATCCAAGTATTATCTTCTTTCCATCTTTGCTTTCTCTTCCCTTTCAGCTACATGTATAAAGTTTCACTCCATCCCTACTGGTATTGTATTTATTCATATCCTTAAAATTTATTTTAGGAGTTGCTGTAGGATCTAATTAAAAGTGATTATAATTAGCTTTGCAGTATTTCTTCTCACACTTGAGCATGAGTAATCAAGTAAAGACGCCAAAACTCAAAACACAGGGGAATCTATCTATGATGCAAAGACATAAAAAAGACTGCTTCCTCTCTGAGCTAACACCCAGTTGTCATATTTGTAGAACTGTCACTGGAATGCTGTAAAACGTTATGTGCCACGAACGTCACCGGCTGAAGTAGCCCAGCTTCAGAAAACAGGTTTCAATTTTCTAAAGCCAAGGAACTTGACCACTGCTACTTTCAGTTCTGCTGTGCATTATTAAAAGGTCACCAGAAACAAGAGCTCTAAAATGCTCTCTGCAGTTCTTCTTAACAGGATCTTTCTCCGCCTTCTTGCATTGAAAAGCACTGAAGTTTAACTCAATTTAGTAAGCATTATCTCTGAGTCTGAGTTGGTACCCAGTAAAACAAGTAGGGGAATTCTCTTCTTCTGAAATCACTTGAAATTCTTTGTTAACTCAGCCAAGCACCAGGTTTGAAAACCTGCCGAAGGCTTTTCTTACTAATCAACCAAAGAGTTGAGAAAACTCCCTCTTAACTTCTGTTTGAGTGGCAAGACATTTTCAGTGGTGATTTAGCGGCTTG
The DNA here is from genome assembly GCF_000690775.1 of Eurypyga helias. Classification (NCBI taxonomy): domain Eukaryota; kingdom Metazoa; phylum Chordata; class Aves; order Eurypygiformes; family Eurypygidae; genus Eurypyga; species Eurypyga helias. The sequence continues at coordinate 19,464 of NW_010270508.1, forward strand.
CTGGAAAATCCTCCCTCTTCTGTCAACCTGCCAGACTCTCCATTTGTTGACCCTGAGAACACAGTACAAAGTTAATCTATTTACCAAAGCACTTGCCTCAGTGTGGGATGGAGTAAGGTGCATCTGGAAGAATAAGAATAGGCAGTTAAGCAACGAGGGAGCACTGCTGCAGGCATGAGTGGTTTATCTTCTGTTTGATCTCTTCTGCTAAGGGAAGACAAGAATGGACGTAATAAATCTGCATAAATACATGAAAGAAACAAACAACTGTCAGGTGATTTGGGAAATGAAGACAACTTTGTTGTTAGGTGACTACTCTGACACACTGAGAAATCCACATTATAAAAAGCAGTCAGTCATCAGAAAGACAGCGCTCATGTTTTTAAAACGAAGCAGCATCTAACTAAACAACAAGGTGGAATACAGCAAGAAAAATTATTTGAAAAATAAATTTTAAAAGATCTCTCATCAATATTTCTATGGGAATATTTTCTGAGGAAGCTCTCCAGACTCCTTTGTGTGGGAAGAATAAGAAATTGTTCTAAGACAGCATGATAGCAAAAAAATTGCCATGCATGGAAATTCCTACTAGAACTTTTGCCAGTATTTTAACTAGGATGTCTATTCCTTCCTGCCCACACAGCTTTAATGCTATCTTATGTCTCTTTTCTTCCACTAACAAGGGTTTTTGTCTACCACCATTTTGCTCCCTAGCACATAGCATTTCTGAGGCTGTTCTCCAGTCTCAGATCTCTACCTCTCCCCAGATCTCTGCCAATGTCACAATTACTTCCATCCCTTACCTATATATGTCACTTGATCTCTTTGATGAGTTGCGCAATGTTTATCCACCATTTGATCTTCTCTGATTGTATCATAGCAACAGACAACAGTTTACGAAGGATATTGTGCGAACACTCTCCAACAGAACAAGTCTACGAGTCCTGCTGGTTTCTTGGGTAATGTTATGCTCTTTGGAACAATAACGCTAGTCAACAAGTTATCTGAACTTTATGCTAAAATTAGAGCAGTTGAACATTATTTATTTCAAGTCCACTGGTTTTATTGAATACCAGGAAGCAGCGAGAATATATCACAAGCGTTGCAACCCATAGAACCTCCCCTATGACATTCATGCAATACCATTTGCAAATCTGAGCTGTTGGAACACAAAACACTACAGGGCAACCACACAAAATAAAATCTGGATGTGCACACCACATCCCTTTAGCTAAATAGGTTTGCAAAAGGGAGACCCAAAACCTTTAGATTTGGATTCAGAAGAGCTTCTCTGAGTCATAAAGAAAACCACGCCCAAAGATCCCCAGAGTACTACAGGAAAGCATGAACCAACTTTCCTGTCCCTAGATAATTGGGTAATAACCACACCATAACCTCTATTCAGCCACCGCGCTAAGATCGGTAGCTATAGGCACATTACTCGCTGTCCATGTGACAGTATCCCTACTACAGGTATAGGGAAGAATCAAGTGTCAAGCCCACTCAAAACCTTCCACAGACTGTTAATCATGAACACAGCACAACAAATCTATAATCTAGCAAAGGTGTACAAGCATGACAAGTGGCAACTAAAAAAAAAAAAAAAGAAGGTTTCAAAGGAACTTAGGCAAGGCAGGAGTAATTCTTGCTCTTTAGGGATATCGGGTTCACTCAATCACTTGATCATCCTGCAGTATTCTACAATGGGAGAACTGCAACTGTCCCTTGAGCTCCCAGCAGTGAACCCCATAGATGTTAACAGTCCTGCAGGCTCAAGAATTCTAAATATCTTTTCCCACATAAAGTCACCTGAAACTATTCAGACTTTTTTGAAGTGGAAAACAAATCTGGACAGCTCTTCGAAAGAATCCTCTTTCATCTCCATCATCCTTCTGCATATCCATTTCCCACCTTGTGCTATCAGCTTCAAGAAGAAACAGGTTTTAGTTAAGTCTGAGGGAGGATATCTCTCAAAACTTTGAGCAAAACCAGGAAGCAAGATTTATAATGTGGCAGCCCTGTTTTCCTTCGAGTCGCTCTGAACCCACTTAGTGTCATTGGACAATGTTGTAAACCATGAGTCGGTCTACTCCTCAGGTAGATAAATTTCTCCAAAGGCAGTTTTGATCACCAATGAAACACAGCCTCTTTTAATGCTGTCAAAGGGGCCGTGTTAGGAAACAGCATTGAACACAGCTCCCACGGACTTAAGAAAAAGAGATTTCCCATGTCTTTTCCTATGTACAATGACATAACACTGCAGTCACAATCCTATACAGAGGACTGCACTGCAGCTATACAAATTCCTCCAGTTAAGTCCCAACCTGCTGCGGTTTTCCTAGCTGCTGAGCGAGCTTTAGCCTGTCTCCCACAATAGGCCGCATTCTAGCGGCAAGCAGAACAATTCAGACATTTCCAACCAAATCAGTCAGGCAGGTGTAATGCTTAAGTAGTGCTTAGCATCCACATTTATTTTGTGACCAAGAATTCCCAGAAGCCTTACAACAACAGTCTATCTTTGGCTTGATATGGAGAAGTGCCTAAAGCTACAGGTGTATGCAGATTTTGAAGTTTTCTAACCTTCGCTGGTAAAGTCCCATCACCTGCTAAGCAGCATATTCCCTCTCCCTTGGCAACTGAACCATGTTCTTCATAATCCTTGCAAGAGACTCTGCTTACAGAAGCAGTCCTAGTTTCTCTCCTGGAGGTTCTAGGAGAGATCCTGAACTTTGGCTTCATAATCCAGTGTTCTCCTCCCTTATTCTATAAGGGCCTGCTTAATCTGGCCTCTCTTTACTGACCTCTCCTCTGCCTACCCTGGGCAGGCATGATCTAGAAGGAAAACCTGATTATGCTTTTCCAGGTTTAACCTTTTCTGTGTGTCTTCATCTGGCTGGATCTGTACACTCCCATCGAGTACTATAAAAACACATTCTCAACCACTGTATCTTCTGTTCTGTGTGTCTGTCCTGCTCTTCTGATCTTCGACTCCTCCCTAAGAATACACCACTGACTCTTGTTGACAGGTTGTTCCTATTTAATAACCACTCATCACACCATAACTGTCATCATGCATACAGCACCTGAAAAGTAAATTCAACAATGAACAAGCAGTGATATGCAGCATCTGATGCAGTTTCTTGTCACTAAACACCAAATCCATCCCTACTCCATTCCTTTCCCAATTAATTAATCCATGGAGACTTAATGGAGCAGACAAATAGGAAAACAGTTTTTCAACCCTAAAACTCTAACACTTCTACCATCATTGTGCACGCTAACTTTGAGTACTGCTTGCAGGGCTTGAAGTCAGATCAAAAACTCACTCAGGCCTAGACGTGTAAAAGCAGGCTTTTCTTTTTCTGCCCCGGCATTCTATCAGTAACACAAATAGGATATATCTGCAGTATGGGAGACAGAAAAGAAAAATACAAGTTGTTCATTCATCCCCATAGAGGCTTTTCAAAAGTCCATAGGGCCTTTCTCAGTGAATAAGTAACACATACACGTAGCAGATACCATGAGCAAGATGAAAGATTTTCCCACATCCAGAATTACATGACCTATCTCTTAACAGCTGCAGGCAAAGCAGCAATTACACTGTGGACCTACAATAAGAAGTGACGGTGGGAGTGGTATCTGCACAGAAAAAACTGGCCACAGTTGGAGACCTGTCGCCTCACTCACACAGGCTACCATACACATCACCTGCAGAGTCACAGTCACTGACCTGTACCATTTATCACCTGGGTCTATAGCATGATACAGCCGAGGGTGTAGCTGCAGTGACCAAAAATGTGTTATAATCACGTGATGATAATATGTCTTATAACATAACAAACAACTGACAAATAGCCGTCAACATCCTCAGCTAATTTTCAGCTATTCTTCCACTAAGGAATTAACTTTATTAGCAGGGAAGAGGTGTATTGCACTCAAACATTCTGTCCCATGTTGTCCGAGTTCACTGAGGACACAGGTAACAAGACCTAGGGTATTAGATATTTTTGGCTGTATAGCCAGTTGAGTCAAAAATCAAAAAAGGCAAAACAAGAACCATCAGAATAATCGAAAATCAGATTTCTAAACTGAAGAGCTTTTCCAATTAACACATCATTAGTAATTTTCTTATGTCCAACAGCAGCAGTGAAGGTTTTGTAAGGCTGTGCTAGTATATTCAGATTTCCTGCTGTTACTTAATTTTACTTGCTTGAATAGGTCACTGACTTCCACATATCTTGTTATACTTCAAATCAAAATGTAGTGCTCTTAGTTAGTTTTTAAATTAGCTGCTAATATTTTGAAACAAAAGGGCCCAAATACACAAGATACCCAGGCACAGATACACGCTCATCCATTTAGTTTTTTCAACACACACTTTCTTCACAGTGTAAGGCTACCAATAAGAGTCTTGATTATTTTTTTTTTTTTGGTGTGGATGCTCCCTCTGGAAGTGTTCGAGAGCAGGCTGTATGTGACTTTGAGCAGCCTGGCCTAGTGGAAGGGGTTGGACTCGACAATCTTTAAGGTCCCTTCCAACCCAAACCATGATACGATTCTATGATTCTTCAATATGGATTAGCACAGAAAGCAAAAACCATATTTCTGACCATTTTACAAATAGTTTGATAGATTTCTATCTCCGCTGCATCATCACAATCTTTTACAATATGTAAAATATAATTTTGGGAGGATATTGCAACACCAATATTTACAATTTTAATTCCTTGTAAGGTAACAAAGTGTCCTTAAAGGCATTACATCCGAAGATGTACTGGGCCACTGATTTGGTCACCTACCAAGAAAAATAATCTCTCTAAACTATACTGAGGACAGGAAAGAAAGTAACAAGAACTCTGAGGCTTAGTCCCAACATACCCTGCTTCCCCTGCACAGCATGTGCCACTAAGGTCAGGGTGAAATGTCCTTTTTGGCAATGGTATCATCTTGAATCAGGAATATCCTCTTCCATCTTTCTTAGTAAGATTTCATGCCACAGCACACAAAAAAGAGGAAGGAAAGGTACTAAGTGTTCAGATACATCAACTCCATTGTACAGCAGAAGCCATTGAGTTTTAGACCATGTAAATAAATATCTGACTGTTACAGAAGAGCAAGCACCAGAAACAGGTTCACTGACACATTCTAGAAATAAACACGGCTGTTCCATCTCCATTGTCAGAGGTACCTGATCTGACTCTCAGCAGGGTCCACTTGTCTAAATAAGCAACATCATGTCTCAGGATGACAGAGTTCTCGTGACCTTTATTGTTATTATTGTTATCAAGGACATCACAAAATGGTGTTCCTTGGAAGCTCAGTTTGGCTTTGATTTTTTTACTGGAGCAAGGGTTCAGTTTTTCCTTGTAATTGTTTATTGTTGTAGAGAACAGCCCTTTTAAGGTGTTTCATGTTATGACTGTTTACACAGACATAGACGCTGACTCAATGGAAGAAGACAAAAGATGAAGAATCCAAAAACACCAGTTAGTGATACTAGCTAAGCCTGTACCACCACACTCTACAGACTTGCAATCCTAAGCCTTGGAAATACTTGGTTTTAATATGCTTTCTACTTAACAGTCATCCTGAACTCATTCAGTCCTTCAAACCAATAAATACACAGAAACAAGAATTTTCTTCTCCACTGCAAACAGGAAAAACTCAAGGATAGAAATCCAGTTTCAGTGCTAAGGATATGTTGGCTGCATCATCCCTCCCATTGCAAGATTTCACTCTAAACTCCCAAATCAACTCTTCAGACACATTTTCCAAGCAAGCTAGCAATTGCACTTCTGCTCAAAAGGTCTTTTAAAAATCCATTTTTCTACACTGTGAGAATAAACCCCGGCTATGTACCAAACCTTCAGTGTGTTTAAACAAGACCCACCAGGAACGCATCACTACTTGATAAACCATGCTACTGGAAATCCCTGTTCGAGGATCTACCATCTGTTTGAGAAAGTCGGCTCAGGCAGAAGGACAGGGTATTCTCAACATGACTCTGGGACTTCAAAACATGTCACCAGACAGACAGAGGGATGGCTATGCTCCGGATAGGCTATCTGATGACGGATGTCTCGCCTACCAGTTACTCCCAGTGGGAGAAGGCTGTCCAAACCAACTGACCGGGGGAGTGCTGGGCGCTGCCCCCAGCCCGCCTCTGCCCTTCAGCACCACGGCCAGCGGCGGAGGCCGACGGCCAGGGCCGGTGGTGAAGCCCCCCCAGCCAAGCAGGGATGGGGCGGCCGGGGGCACGGGGGGAGTTCGGCCGGGTTAGGAGCGAGGGAAGGGAAGCAGAGCCATGGCTGTTCTGGTCTCAGCCAGTTGAAGTGCTTCTGTGTGAAACGTGCGCTTGTAAATCAAACATTATAGATAACGCCAAGACAGTTTTTGCAGTCTAAAACCTCATTTCTAGTTCCCCTAAGAGTGTACCATATTTGTTTTAAGCTGTTTTCCTAGAGCTGCTTCAAGTTATTTTCAACTTTTCAACTTAACATTACTAAAGGATGTGTTAAAAGTTGAATTGGATGTGATAGGCCTTGAAGATCTATGGGCTTTGTATTTACTACAGATCCTAGGCTTCCTGTACACGTGTCAGCATCCCCTTTCAATGACAAACATCATCAACGTTCAGACACAGAGAGTTTATAACTACCCCAAGGTAATAAATCAAAATTATCACATTAAGTTATAGGTTTCTTTCTGTTTTAATGGGGGTTTAGAATTTTATGCAAGGAAGACAAAGTTCATACTGCTAAGCTGGAGAGTTTATCTACCAAAACAGAGTCACTAAATAATACATTAGAAAGAGGTCATTTGTAAACGCAGTTGCCCATAAATTAAGCAACACAATTACCAGGAAGTTCCTACGGTTTGGTGAGAATAGCCTGCATGACGCTTACATAAGTAGACTTAAGCTTATATTTAAATGCCAGTCTGATTCTCAAAACCAAGTAAATTTGCATGTAACTCAGGGCTGAGTTAAAAACAAAAAGCAAAACTAGCCATTAGCATTGAAAGTCACTTTCACCACTGTATTTTTAGATTCTTTGCCTACATTTTGGGCTGTAATTTCATATTTGAAGGTACCAGCTGCTGAAAAGCAAGCTTCAGCATAGTGCTTTGTCCTTCCTAAGCCCATTCTGCTGCTCGTTCCCTGGAGAGCTTTCTCATGCTCTCGTTTCACTATTCTTGCAGTCAAAGCTCAGCAAGAAAGCAGGAAGTTGGGGAAAAAGAATTTTCCTGCATGCAGCCTGCACTGCAGAAATGCTCGCCTTAACCTTCCCAACATCCCTCATATGCACCTCGGCATAGCAGAGTTAGATTCCCAACTATGTTATTTCTATTCACGCTTCGCCCAAGTGTTGACTAATTTGGGAGAGCAAGGGCAGCACTGGCAGAAGTAGAGGAATGCCTGTTCTGGGTAGCCACCGGGTCAGCAGACACCTGCCTGGCAACTATCCCTGTCCTGCATGGCTGGCATTGCACCCCTTTCCCTACTCAGGATTAGCATGCAATTTGTCTGTTCATCAGTTCTTCCCACCCAGTGTCTACGGGCAGCTGTCAGTGGCTCTTCCTACCCACAAGGCAGATAGCTGCTGGGATGACTGTCTAATGATAGGCACTCGCAATTAGCAAGCTGTTGGAATCCCACAAGAGAACTATAATAAGCACAAGGCATGACTAAACCTGAAGCGCTGTCTACTTTTCCAGTGGCATCGTGCCATAGCCCATATGTGATCAAGAATTTTTAAAAAATGTGACCCACATCCTCTTTCAATTCCTTGTCCCTCTCCCAGCAGCAGCGCACCACCCACACAGCTCCCTCTAGCCAGCAACCCAACTGACATTGGAAAGCCACGTTGTGCAGCACGGATGCCCCCCCTGCCAGGACAGGGAGACAGAAAAGTGTGACCCGTGATCAGCATATCACAATGTGCTCTGGATGAGAAAGGAAAGGAGTGGGGCAAGGAAAGCAAGCTTACTTTCTCAGTGTTATCTTTGATACATTAACTAAACGTGAGAACTTGAAATTCTGTCACTAGAATGAGCTCACTGCTATATAGTTGATCCCGCCCCAATGTGAATTCAGCATTTCTGCTTGGCCGAGTGGAATCTTTATTATCCCACTGCCACTCTGAGCACACCATATTTCAAGCTTGTTCCCAGAGCAACTTTAATCCACTCTCTCACAGTTCGGCATGCTGACTTTATTTGCAAGGTCACAGAAGGCATGGTGACAGGAACACATGTAGCCGAGAACAGAGAAAACAAGACTAGGTGGTAAGTAACAAAACAATACTGCTCGTACCACGAAGCACTGCTGTCTCGTAGGTGAATAACCCATTTTTCGTCCAAATTCCACCAAGCAGACGAAGTAGCTGGCAGCACACTCTAAAAAGCATAGAGTGACACCTTGCATGATCTAATCATAGAATCACGGAACGGTTTGGGTTGGAAGGGACCTTAAAGACCATCTAGTTCCAACCCCCCTGCCATGGGCAGGGACACCTTCCACCAGACCAGGTTGCTCAAGCCTCATCCAGCCTGGCCTTCAACACATCCAGGGATGGGGCATCCACAGCTTCTCTGGGAATCATTTACTTTCAGCTATATTATCATCACTCTGGCTATCACTAGCTCCTAATAACTTTCCTAAATCTTTGCACAGACGTGAAAAATGAAAAGCTTCACGTAGTGAGTAAGGAATTTTTAAAAAAGGAATGACAGGACCATGAGCTGACCAGGCAGAATTAGCTCTTCACTGGATGACAAGGGGCAAAACAGCCACGTATGATGTCCTTGACAGCTTTTGCCAAGAAAACACAGCGCTGGAAGAATAACTACATCTGAAGCACTCCATCTCGGGCAATGGCCTAGCCCCAGATTCCTGCAGTAAACTTTTAACCCTCTGCCCTCTGTCTTCCCAGCCTTTGCAAACATTCCTTCAAAGGAACTCATTTGGAAGTGGCTAGGCCAAACTGGTAAGCAAAAAAAAAAAAAAAAAAAGCCAGTCCTTAAAGCAATGCATTCTGCAACTCGATTTTACAACCCAGAGGTCACAACAGTCAGCATCCTACAAGTGTGCAGAAAGCAGAAGCACGCACACACAAGGCATATATACACAGATACATAGTCTTTATGGGAATAGCAACAAAATGAAGGAAGAAATCATTCCCTTCCTGAAGTCACACACGTTATATTAAAACTGGAGTTTGAAAGCAGTCCAGTTCTAATCTCCTCCTCTGACAGAACTCCGTGTACACATCTACAGTATGTCATAAATACTATTTAACTTTTCCTCGTAGCCTCCTAACCAGGTAGCCAACTAGCAAGGGCCCTATTTTAAACACATGGCAAAAGGCAGATACAATGACATTAAGTGGTCTGTTTAAGCTCAAGGAAGCACAAAGGCCAAGTCAAACAATACACTTAATGAAAAAATCCATGCAAGCCCTGATCCTAACAGTGTTTGCCTCAGCAGATCTGAGCCTCAAACTTTGCAGTTCTGCTCCTCCAAAGCAACAATGGGAATTAACAATGGGAACGGACCATGCGCATCTTCACAGAGCATGGCACTGCGTCTGCCTAAAATGCTTCTGGTTTGACCTCAGTAACTACGTAAGCTGTACATAGACGTAGCTTTTCTTCAGGACTTATTAATCCTTACCTCTGGAAAAGTCTGTGTGTTGACTCCCTCTGATGTTACCCGGATACACGTGCTCACTTGTGTTCTCTACTGTCCTTCTAAAACAACTTCTGACTTCCCCTTCCTTTTCAGCTCTTCATTGCTCCTCTGATTTTCAGGTGAGCAGTTTATTTGAAATAAAAATTTACAACTTAGTGAAAGCCTGAAGACATCATTTTAGACCAAATCCTCACCTGCTGCCTTCCAGACCTGGGGTTGGTTCCGGATCGGTGGGGTTGCTTTCTTGTTTGCTCACCATTCTACAGCCTGTAAGAATATGGTCCTCCAAATGCTCTCAAGTAGCCAGGCTACTTCAACCTTCCCTTCTTGACTGGGAGACACAAATTTCTCAGCAAACGATATCATGTTATTACACGTCACCACCACGCTTGTCAGTCTTGAACCCTAGATCCCTACATTTTCAAAAAACTAGTGTTCTAGTGGAATTCCTTAAGGGTTCAGGTCATGCCTCAAGTAACGTTTTTTTATGCTGGCCAGCCACAAGACAACAGCACCATCCAGCGGCCCCTTCCTCAGCCAATGCTTCCAAGAGCTATGAATTCATTCAGAGTACCTCTCCAGGGGTTACGCACCTTGTGAGTTTGAGAGGATTTATGAGAAATACTGAGGTACTTGAACTCCCTCGGTTTCAATCAAGCAGGTTATTTCCGCCAGAAAGTGGGATTTCCTTTCCAAAGGGGATAAACCCCAACAACACATATAACCACAAATGACGGTCGTTTCTGAAATTTCAGGAGTCTCTTGTTCTCAGATGGCACTGAGGTTGCTTTCCACAGATACCTGTTGCATATTTTCCATTGGCCGAGAACTTCAAACTATTACTTAATACAGAAGATTCTAACAAAAAGTTTGCATGTCTATGAGCAGGCTCATTTCCTCAGCAGTCTCCAAGCAACAGTGTTGAAGACAGAACCGTGTTAGAGTCTGTTAACAGTGCTATTTCATATTCTTTGACAAAAATACCAGGAATGATCAGGCAATTAAATCAAATGCTTGTGAGCCACCTGCATATCAATATGACTGGTTATTAAACAACAAGTAAACAAGAAGTTTCATGGAAGAGGACTATAATTTATGTGAAGCTACACATAAATAGTTGTTAATAGAAAAAAAAACAAATCATGCAACATCAGGCATCTCCTCATATTGCAAGATTCCACAGCTTCTTTATAAAATCCAACCCTGACAAAAAAGAACTAAGTCCACATTAAAATGCACTCTCATGACGACTAGAAACTAAGTTAAGCAAACAGGAAACCAGACAGCTTCCAACAGTTCTGAGGTGTCAACCGCTCCCTTCATCATTGAAGGCCACTGGTCTGAAACCCGTTGTTGACCAAAGGAGCTTCCACCCTAATTAAGAGTCTGGGGCACTTCAAATAATTCAAAATAAAGGGCACTTCAAATCTGGAATTCTCAATCCGCTGGTCCCAGAGTGCTTCAGACCACAGAAGAACTTCAGCACACTCATCTCAATACAGACAAACACCAATTTTCAGATGACACCCCTAATGTCTGTGATATAAATTGTTTCAGGCTTGTTAGTGTGGGACAGTACTATCCTTTGAGATCAGTCTTGTTTGAGTACCCACTGAATTGCTTGGGCAGCTGGGACCAAAAATGTCAGGGGTCTGTATCCAATCTCTGGTCATTCATCAGCTGTTTCGATCACACCTAGCATTACAACACATCTTAGCTGTTACCCGAAATGATGGTAGGGGGGAACATTTTAAACAACAGCATGACATTCGGAGCTATCACCCTTTCTACCTCACTACATGGTCTCAGGAGACCACCTACGCTTAAGTAGAACCAGCCTGTTCCTGGGACTTGCTTAGAATCGTAGAATCATTTAGATTGGAAAAGATCTTTAAGAATAAGTCCAACCATTACCCCAACACTGCCAAGTCCACCACTAAACCATGTCCCCAGGTGCCACATATACATGTCTTTTAAATACCTCCAGGGATGGTGACTCAACTTGGATTTAATCAGCAGGACATCTCCTCTCTCCAGGAGGCAAGTTTCATTTGAGGTCAGACAGTCCTCTCCCTAGTGGGCCCACACATTGTATTTGCAAAACAGTAATTCCATCTCACTTGTGATGCTCTACTTTCTATTATTTGCCTAGGACAAAAGGTTATCTCCCTGATCTTTTCATGGGAGAATATGTTGAAGGAAGATCACTGATAGACTAAATTCCTCCCAGGTGCCTTATAACTATAAGGCAAGAGTCACAACACCCTAGCCATAAAACAAGAGAGGTTAGCTTTAGTTATTTGAGCCAAAAGACGATTTAAAAAAAAAAAAACAAACCCTACCTAACTTAGCAGGAATAAACACTGTACACGCTTGTTACGGAAAGAACTGGCATGATCTCATCTCAAAAGGGATTTAGGTGCTTAATTGCCTCTGCAACCAATTCAAACACTCAAAATTCCTGGGTCTGTGAAGGTAAGTGCAGATTTAATAATAAAATGTTCTTTTACCTACAAGAAAGTCTGTTTTAAAAGTCAACTGTAATTAAATGCTGACAGGTCTCTGAGTTAAAACCTTTTCTAACAGTAGCACGGACACAGTGTCCCACTGTTAGCACTGCATTTTACACTCTGCAGGGACCACTTTTCCTTTTCTTCTGTGGCATTACTCAGGCATGGAACAAGCCAAGAGTCTAATCCCACTTCCCTTTAGGTTCACAAGACCACAGAGGTTCTTCCCACAAGCTATTTTCCCACCAGTCTACAACCCAGGGCACACTTGCTCACCCCACAGCCAAATCCCAAACACTCTGGAGGATGCCTGTTTACCTTGACACTAGAGAACCAGTTATGTTTTTCCTCTCTTCCCGTCATAAAACCGCAAGCTGGAAGTGCCCAACCAAGATATTAAGTCATGTGTACAGCTGAAGCATACATTGGTTGTGGATTTGCCAGAAAGAAACGACCACAGCCCTTGCTGTGGAATTTTTCCATTACCTTTGATGCATTTCTGCTCTTACTTTGTACTTCTGGAATAAGTCACCTTTCAGCTTTACAGCAGCATATGCTGGAGGACTGCAAGAGTCTCGGATACTGCCAGCCATACCAGGAGCTGTACCAGTGCCTAGGACAAATAAAAGAGATTATTTATCTTGTGTCCAGAAGCCGTGAAAGGGCCCAGGGCCAAACTGCAGGAAAAAAAAGGATTGTTAGTTGCTAGGTGAAACAGTCGGCAGCCTGAGCCAGGCTGCAGCTTAAAAACCTCAACTAGGTGGGCAGGCCCTGAGGCTCTGCTGACCGTGGATTCCCATCAGGACACCAAACCAGCTTATTATCACAGAGCAACAAGAAGGTTTTTTTTCTTCTCTGTAGACAAGACAAGCAACTGTGGACTCGATGAAGGCAGTTAGTGTACCACAAGCACTGGCTTCTGCTCCTACCTGCCCTTCCCCACGTAGCCCAGCTCTCCAAGTCTACAGAGAGCAAGAGCATCCTGTCACCCATCTCTAGCATCCTCACAAAACAAGATTTGGCTTTAAGGCTCATTTTGCTGAGTCTCTCAAATGCTTGCTTAAGGGTTGACCACCATCCAAAACCAAGAGCTATCTTCTGTCTTAGGAGTTACTGCAGGGCTTCCCAATCTCACTGCCTTACTCAAGTTCCCTCTCCTAAAACTGAGCTTCCCTACCTTTGCCTGCTACACACAACATCCGAGGCGGACTGCCTGGCCTTCTCTCCTGTTTCCTGTTCTATGTACATACAGAGCAGGGGTAAAAAGGGAAATGTGAGCACTTAACTATTATTGCAGATGCTCTCTTTGAACCAAAAAGATAGCACACGCCACTGTAGCTCACCAGAGAATACAGATGGAAAGTGTATGGCAGCACTACCACGAAAACTAGCAGCAGTCTGGCATTCAGAAAACCCACAAGATTTATACCTTGGGTTAGGACTGGCCAAACAGGAACATGCAGATCCAGCCTCTTTAGCTTGGAGCAATGCAGCTCCAGAGCTTGATAACCTGTTCACATAACAAGTGAACAAAGACATTCGTCGCTTAAACAGGAGTGCGCGGCAGTTGCAGAGGGCCTAGGGCACAACTGACACCCTCCATAGTTAGCGCTAGTGATGATCGTAGAATCATAGAAGTGTTTGGGTTGGAAGGGACCTTAAAGATCATCTAGTTCCAACCCCTTGCCATGGGTAAGGACACCTTCTATTAGAAGCATATTGCATGATCATGCAATATGTTGAGCGCTTTTGAGGCTTTGAACTCAGGGGGCCTGAGGCAAACAGCTTAGCTTACTTTCCATTTTTCCTCTTCACCTTGGGATACCTCAAACTCAGCTTGGTAAATCCCAAAGCTCTAAACAACTCCACAATGCCTCTCTACTTCAGTCATGTTCTGTTGCTATGGCCTGGCTATACAGGCATGCTTTTCCTACTTACAAACCTATAGGGTGAAACTGTCTCCCCATAACAGCCTTTTTCACACCAGAGTGCCAGTAGAGCGAAGGGGCGTGCCTGACTCTCAGGCTAACTGTGCTCGTGTCGATGGCATTGTAGAAAAGCCAGGGCAGCTTGCTGCCTCAGCAAGAGATAGGCAGCGCAGACTGCAGACATCTACAATCATAGCCTTTTAGGTTGGAAAAGACCTTTAAGATCAAGTTCAACCATTAACCCAATGCCTCTAATACCACCACTAAACCATGTCCCTAAGCACTTTGCCTCAAACACCTCCAGGGACCGTGACTCCACCACCTCCCTGGGCAGCCCACTCCAGTACCTGACAGCCCTCAACACTCACTGGTTCTCAGTCATCTGGGACAGACAAGAATTGGTCAGGTTTTTATACAGAAAACATTCAGAGAGTCTTTCTGCATAAGAAAACCAAAACCTAGACCCCATGTATTAAGAAACTACGGGAAAGGCAACCGCGAGACAGCAGAAACTGAGACCATAATTAGCTGTTATGATTACCAAGTAGTAACTATGTTGTGTGTGGCTACGGAGCAATACTCCATGTTTGGAACCACTGACTGACTACACACTCTGGCCAGATGCTGCAGGCACATTTTTCATAAGCACTACAATACCTAGAAGCTCCTTCAAAAATCCCTGCGGAATCGGACAAAACCTGTCAGGGACTTAACAGGCACCGCTGGGCAGGGAGCATTTCTGAAAGCCCAGGCAACTTCACCTGATGCGCACACACAGAAGCTCTGCTCCTTGGCAAATCTAAGCATCGCTGAGAAAACAGACCGACAGTTTACAGGCGAGTGAGGTGACACCCCCTGGTGATGAAGTGGCAGGGGATTAAGCCCAATCACACATCATCCTCAAGTAAAAGTAAAGAATGATCCTGGAGTGTGCTAGGTGAGCTGGAGTCAGAGGCAGAAATGAAGCGTGTCACCACAGGCTGCATTTTTCTTCTAAGACAGATAAGGAGAGTGCTAGAGGGCTCTCAGCAGGGAAAGAATAGTTGGTTTTAAAAATTATGAAATCTTTGCCTATTTCCAACCAACTGCCTCAGTGATGGGAAAGGATGAGCAATTGTTCCAGGACTGGGAGGAAAAAAATTATCAGCTTCCCCAAATCATTATGGGAAATAAACCCAACAATAAGTCATATGAAAACATGAGCTGCCCAACAAACCTCAAATGACATGGTAAACTCGATGAGAATCCAGTGGAAGAAGGAAGCCCTTTTTGCTACTTTCTAGCTGGCACCCAAAAATCTACTAGAGTTAACGGCACGTTACCCGAGTCCCAGTTACCTTTTAATGACCCTCTACTGCCTCTGAACTTGTTCTTTCAGTCACTCAATAGGCATTTATCTCACAGAACATTCAGCTTTAAACAAACAAACAGATGAACACCGATAAACAATTTAATTAGATTATTGCTGCAAATCACTGGAGATGGAGGTTGTGCAACATTAAGCCAGGGGCAACGAGCACACTGCCGTGGTGAGCAATTTGTAATGGTAGTTGGGGCAAGAGAAGAAATCAGAAAAGGGGCGAGGGTGAAGATTTTCACTAGCCTCTGGAAAGATTCCCTGCTCTACGTGAATTATAATCTAATCCATTAATTACGAGGAAGTCATAATGCCCTTTTCCTATTCTTACTAACATCTAACCGCACCCGATTACCTACCAACCAAAGCCAAACAAAGAGCTCTTGCATGAAACGGGTCTCTAAATACCATAGCAATGTGTGTATCAGAGATCATTTGTCTCCACAATATTCATATTTGCAGTATATTTTTCATCTCAGTGTCTCAACAACACTGTTTTTACATTCCTAAAGGTTGTTTTTTTTTTCAAAAGCAGTAAGAGTCAGCCCAATTCTGCCATTCGTGATGTCAGTTCTGCTGGAGCAGAATCTGCTGCAGCCAAGGGAGGAGAACCAACTTTCTCACAGAACAGAAGTTTAGGCACATGCCCTCTTCAAGAAGCTGTGCTGGATGTTCAACACCTCATTTCTCCATCCCACATCAATGATTCTTAAAAACTGAACATACTTATTCTCAAACCCATCAGGATTCAAATACCAAGGAAAAAAAAAGAGAAAAACCACACAACTATCCAAAGCACAACACAAGTATTACAAATCGTACAAGTGTCTGAGCAAACCACCCCTCTAACCCCTTCCATTAAACATTTACAGAGAGCTCATCTGCATATCGCAATCTCCAGCAAACAAACCCAAGTTTGGAGCCAGATGTGTTTAGCTGGATTAGAGATCACTTTCCCCTCTCACCCCACCAAACTGAAGACAGCAGGGATGAGAGGCTCAAAACCACTGTCAAGTTTGGGACCAAAAAGGAGTCTTCCTAGTCCTTTTTGAGCTTGTTCTCCTAACTGCGAGATGCTTGTAAAACACACACACACACACACACACACACGCACCAAGTAGCTGACAGGTTTCTCTTTGACAATATGCTACAAGTCAGGGGAAAAAAAAACCCACCAAACCCCAAAACCAACCAAAATACCTCATTCTCTTACAACATGTGCTTAACCAAGACCTAGTTCAAATAAATAGCTTTGCACAGACCTTTGCACTGAGGCCAGGTCTGTGCTGTGAGCTAACTGTCAACACAGCTACACCTTGCTTTATGCCAGCAAAGGGCTCGTGGGGTGAGCATAACCCTTCCTGGTGAAAAATGCCCTCTTGCTGCAAGAGCTTGTTTCAGCCTTCCCAGGCAAAACCTGCACTGACAGAAAGATCTCTTTAACTGAAACAACTGCGCCAGCAGAAGACACAAGACAAAATAGCCTGCCAGATTTGTAATGACCGCCTTCATTCTTTCACCTATGCTTATTTGGCATAGAAAAAATATCAGTAGATCCCCCTCAAAGCAGCTTTTATTCCCTAACTCTACCAGCGGTATAAACACCTGACCCTACGACCACCACCGGAGCATCTAGTTTCGTTAAAACTGCCTCCTCCTACTGCCTACTACGACTTCCTCTAGGGACAGCACTATCCTAACATCTCCAGTATCTAGATACGGAACTGATATGGTGGAGCGTGACCAACTGCATCGTCACTGTAGGCTTAAAGTAAGTGTCCTTAGTCCCATCAGCCATCATCTGCACCGAGCAAAACACAGAACACTTGCCTGGGTGAGTGGCCTGAGGCATACAGACCACCACCTACACAGGCAGGCAGAGAGAGAGAGAAAAGCAAGGATACTAACATTCCTCGAGGGGCTTGCCCTCCCCTTTCGTTTTCTTGCTCCCATTGTTGCTCCCTCAATTGTCTAGCACACAGGAGCCAAACCAGAGGTTTTGCTGTGTCAGCAAGGCAGGGACTCGGCGCCCACCCGCTCTCTGCATGCTGAAAGTGTGCCAATTGCCCAGGCTAAGAAAGGTTAGCAGCAGAGATCATCCTAGCTGGAGCAGTACCGGGGTTACCTTAAACACCACTTTGTTCGTGTTTCCTTCCATCAGATACGGGACCTGAACTTGAGATACTGGAAGAGCTCCTCCAGCATGTCTTGTGACACTTTCCACCTGTTTGTACAGTTGTCACCTACAGAAAAGCAGGTCGAGATATGTCCTTCTCTTTTGCAAGAACAAACCAACTCACTGCTGAACAGACCTTTCAGCATTGTACTGCCAAACCTGAAAGTAAAATTCCACCAATCAATTTCTTTCTAACGTCCATGAACCTACTTGGTCCAGTCTCTGCTGGGCTCATTCACTCAGCATGTCACGTGACATGTCCTACTTTATCCAGGTTGTTGCCCTTTCCCACCCCTCACTCAGCCATCTCAGCTGAGGAACACAGCACAGTCCAAAGCCATGGTTCAAGTCCAAACCAGACTTTATTCCCGTCCCTGATATCCAAGGTCATGCAGGAAATGGACAAACCACTCTGCACTCTGTCTCAACTTAGTCCTCTCTAAAAAGGGGGGTAATATTACTTCAATTTGTCATGTACTGTCACATCAGCGGATAGCAGTCTTAGTAGCTCCTTAATTTAGGTATCAAAAAAACTTCATGTAGGTTTCCAAACCATTTTTCAAGCTCAGCTTTGTTACTGTAATATCGTACTCTCTCAACTAATATACGAAACATCTAACGAGTATAATGCACCTTTCACTGGTGATCTACATGGGTAGCATGTAGGTGCTACACTTGGCTTACCTGAACTGCACCATTCCACTGTTCCTTAGAACACCTTCTGGGCATCAAAATAAAACATTCTTAAAGTATTTACTTCCCCATTTCTGGTTTAAGGGTCATAATTTTCCACATGTACAGTACAAAAATATCTACCAATCCCATCACTTGTGACACAACTAGCTCCTCCCCCAGGAAACGCCCAACTAGTCGCAATCGTCTACAACACTGACTCCAAGCTGTAGGCTGCACAGCCCTGAGGCCAAGGGCCAAAGGATTTGCAAAAGTTGAGAGAGAAAGCAAGCCTTCTCTCAGAAAGTTTATACGTGTTCCATGAAAGCGTACCACACCTGTAAAAGTTGTCTAAACCAGGGCTAGGAACTCCTAGCCCACAAGTTCCAAATCTGCTGGGCCTCTTAAAAAACAAAAAAAAATCTAATATCTTTCTTTTTAGCCACGGAAGGACAAAAAAAAAAAAACATCCTGTGGATGATATTCTCCTCTCCCATCACTTGTGCAAAGCAGAAGTAACTTGATGAAACATTGCTGTTTGGGGAAAAGAATGCCCACGCTGCACAGCCGGTCGCCGAAGCAGTGTTTGTTTCACTGCTGACAGCACAGCCCTGCTAGCCCCAGACGGTGCATCCTAAGACTCTCTGTGGATTTTGCATACTGCAGGCATCTTAATGGATTCCATTTAGCAATAACCTTCTTCAAAGCTAGCCTACAAGTACCCTGGGTTGCAGCACAGCTATTTCCTGTAAGGACAGAAAGCCTCTCCATCTCTATTTATGATCCCTGTTTCTTGGTTTGACTCCGTGCAACTATTTTGAAATGAAACTTCACTAACAAATATCAGCCAAAGACGTGGTCCAGGGCATCTCATCCTCTCTCATATCCTGCCAGACAAATAAAACTGTAAAAGCCATATCACTAAGAGGAGAATCAGCTCTACCATATGAGTATCTCCCTTTCCAGCATTTGTCTGCCTCTCCAGCTTGTGGGATCGAACAGGAACACTTTTATCAGGATGGTCCCTTGACCATTTGCCACTCTAATAGCAGTAAACAACTTGTTTCTCTATGTCTACAGATTTTTAAACAGCCTTCAACACATGAAATACCTGTCCTGGCACGATTAAGGCTGTACCTCAGAGTACAGGGCATTTGCTGAATACCATGGAGATTGCCTAGATTTACAGTGTGTCAGGCCAAAATCGGATTAATCCCAAAATATTCTACACCTAGCATGTTTGTTATTTAACTTCAGCCCAAGCCAGAACCATTTTCTTCCTTATCCTTAGTGATAGCAAATACCATGGACTAAAGGCTTTATTTGCCTCTCCCTTGCAGGCAGCTCTCTCTCACTCTACTCTTCTTGTTAAACAGCTACCACCCTGCCTCTGCTGCACCAAAACTCTTCAGCCCCAAGTTATTCTTCAACTCGTACATTCCTCACCTTTCCCTTTTTTTTGTGAGGGGGCAGGTATTACACCAACCACGTATCAGCAGCCAACATCTGGTCACTGGTTTACTTGAGTAAAGACTGACATGCCTGATGGTTGTTACCTGAACCCCCACTACCAGGGCTGACTACAACACCTTTTGAAGCTGGTTCTCATCTTCCAGTGAGGTTAAATTTGTAGTCTGTCACCATTGCCACTGACAAAAGTTTGCAGAAATCACATCAGTAGAACTTCCAAGCGCAATCCCCTTTGTCCGTATCATTTGACAGCTCCCATGCAAGTATTTCCACCTTTTACATTTCCCAAATGTGCATTTTCTGTGGCATCAAGCATCGTTAACAGAGACCACATCCTTGCTCCTGCTAGTGCTACGTCTTATTCACGTAAAAAAATACACTCTACTCACTCATTAACCGTTCACATCCCACTTTTCATTTCAGGTGTATCTACACATTGGCTATTTCCAGATCCATAAGGAAATCTCTTTCTCTTGGCATCCGTCTCAACTCCCTCTCTTTACAAAAACACCAAGAACTTCCCTCTAGCTCTTTCCATCCTCCCCAACCACGCACATAGCAGTTAAAAGGTTAAAAAACCAGAACAATTCTTAAGGCACTCCTTGCTATCAGCAGTACAGGTGCTAGCAGTGAGTCATGCTCAGAAAAGCAGCCTGTCCAAGACCACACACTGTCAGCAACAGTCACAACCAGAACACTAAGAACTTGCAAATATAACATTTCTGTTATTATTTCAGATTGAAGTTATTTTTACAAACAGCCCACAATCCCCTTTAAAAAGAAAAAAAAACCCAACAACAACAAAACCCCTAAAACCAAACTACATGCAGTCATAATGGCCACTGTTTAACCAGTACTGTGATCTTGCAACTGTTAACATAGGTCAGAGGCAGCACTGAAAAACAAAGGTGAAAGTTACCCTGGGGATCGCGCCAGCTCCCAAACGGACAGCGTTCCTGAAGAAGCCTGCTGGGCAGAGGCTCAGGATCTAAGGCACAGGATTTTCATTTGCTCACACACGCCTAGGAAGCTACGCTGCAGCTGATATGCGATACACAAAATAACACTGGCACCTCATCAAGTTAACAGGATTCACAACAGCCAACTTTGAGAAACACGGCAGAAAGGCAGGATATTAGGAAAAGCCTTGCTAGGAACATGAGCTACGAGGCTTCCTTGCCTGGAAATCCATATGCCGTGTTGGCCACAGCAGATAAAATTTTAAAAAATAAAGTCATACTCTATCTCAAATAAAAGGAAAACAAAACAAAACAAAAAAAACAAAACCACTCACAACAGGCACTTTGTATGGAGCAATGCTTGGAAAAAATCAAATCACTTGCCCTGTTCAATGAACACAGTGCTCCCTTAAAAGGAAACTATAAAAAATTTTAGTAAAATGTACCAAAAAAAAAAAAGAAAAAAACAAAACATAATGCCCTGAAATCAAGAAGCAGAAGTGGAAATCGGTACTTACATTACTTAGATCTACATCTAAGTTCAAGACTCTAAGTATTTATTTCTTAGTGAAAGGCAAGCTCATTCAATGGACATACTATTCCAGAGAGGAGGAAATGTTGTAGGACAAATCTAATTCCCTACAGAAATATCTTCCAAGACCTAAAGCAACTACAGCTGCCCAAGACAAGGATCAGCGTGGTAACAGCCAGCAGTTCAGCTTGAGTGCAGAGGCTCAGACCGCAGGAGCGCAGGAGGCAAAGAGACAGAGCGGCGCAGGTATCACCATCCAAGGTACGTGCTGTTGTAAGCAAGTGACAGGTAAAGGGTTCGGTCCATAGGCAGCAGCGTGACAGAGGCAGAATCAGCTTATATTCTGATGCTGGAGGCAAGCAGAGTACAACAGCCAAACAAAAACCCCTCCAAGACAGCACAACAAATGTGGAAACAAGATTCCAGTCAAAGAGTGACTAAAAGGAGGGACTCAGCAGATCCAGAGACCTTCAGTCCATGCTCCACAGCAAGCAGACAGGGAATTGGTAAGTGTTCAGCAACGCTTTCTGACCTGTTGCCTATATGTTTCCAGCTGGACTGTAAAGGCAGTCCCAGAGGCAATGCTAACAGCAGTATTTAAAGCCAAAAGTGCAAGCAGATGCTGGAGATGTCCACATCTGAGAGCAATGGGCAAGTGCAGACCATCAATAAAACATAAAACAAAGATGCATTATCACTTTGAGTGTATCGTGGGTGAACAATCTTGGGAGCAAAGAACTTTTCAGACAGAAGGAGTTAGCGACTCATCTCTGACATGGACAAATTCTGTAAGCCCCACTGCAGGCATAGACTAATCAACTGTAAGTCATTAAAAGCCATCACTTACAAGACCTAAATAACTACAAACGTGATCAAGATTCTAGCTGTATCACGTGAGCGTGCGATACAGCCATAAGACTTGGCTACAAGTCGAAATTTCTAGTGTCTAGTTTCTATAACTAGAAATAATTCCTACAGCCTACCATGCCACAGCATCTTGGTATCACCAACAATCCGTCCTGTCCAAACTAAAATGCCGAACGGGATGGGAAGCCACAAGCAACAGAACAGTCACCCACTAGACCACGAGCATCACGCTGTCCCCTGAGGACAAGGCTCGTCTTGTGCGTAAACTGTGATTACGTTCAAAGGGGACAGAGAGTAAATCTCAGCCGGGAAGAGCTGAAACTGCGAGATCAATATGTGCTTCACAGCTGAACGTGTAAGAATAGTAGGAGCACTCATTAGCTACAGAAACTTGATTGTAAGTGTACGCACAATAGCACGAGGCACACTGAAAACAGAGGCCCCTCGAGAAAATGAGGGCTCCCGGCCTCAAGGAATCTCAGTTAACTCTCCAAGACATCAACGTACTCAGTTCCACAAAACAGCTATATTCAACACACAGAGAGTCTACCATTCAGAAACCTGTACGTTTAAAGCACGCCCCAGCAAGAACCGCAGCTAAAGCAGGCCATACAGACTACGTTTCCTAGCAAGCTACCGTCAGGCTGCGGCCACAGTGCACTGTGACAGAAACCCCGCTGCAAACAAGCTTTTACTCAGTTGACATGAGGCCTATCCCCCAGACTATAATAAAGCAGAGACAGCAAGGAAGCTGTTGACAAGGACAAACACGCATTAAATACCTACCTGACTATGCTGGACTGTTGCAACCAACCCCCACAAAACAAGCAGGGGAGCAGAGCAGGAACAGACACCTAAAAAGTCAAGCCCTGCTCCCTATGACCGTGTCTTCTCCTCCCGAGGCGCAGCACAGACGGGACACCGGCGGCCCACCCAGACCAGCAGTCTGCTGGAACAGTGACCCGAGGCCGCTGTACACAGCTGAGAGGGTCAGGGTAAAGGCCATGAGATAGCCCCACAGAGAGGACAAAGCCAAAGGTGCAGTGGAAACTCAGCAGAGAGCAACAGCCATCGTTTTGAGAAACCAGCGGAGCCAAACCTGAACACAACGGTGGAAAACAAGAGCACGCTGTCAGCGTATATCCATCGGCAGTGCTGATGCTGGGAGGAGTTATAAAGAGCCCCAGCAATCAGGTGGGCTAGCACATATGAATTGCTCAGAAAACAGATCTAGAAAGCCTAAGACACCAAAGTGGGAGTGAGGCAGAAGCCACCTCCTCAAGCAGGCTACACACCAGCGAAATTTTGGCTTTAACAAGTCTGTTACAACTTGCCCGAGATCATGTTTTTATGGTTATTAAAACACAAGTCACAACGGCTTAGCGGGAAACGTTAGATGTTGCAGCGGCAACATCTTTGTAAGCGACTCGCGTGAGCCAACTGCCTTTCCTACTCAGTCAGTACTATGGCCCGCAAACACGCACGGTTCAAGCTGGACTACCTTGACATCCCGGAGACAGACGTATGTAATGTACACCCTGCGTAACACACTGGGAAGAGCAGTCCGCAAAAAGCCAAGAAACGGGCAATTCTAGTTTCTGATTTGGCATGCACTATGTTCTTATTTACGCTGCTCCCATATTACTTATAACCATGGATTGAAAGCGAGAACTAGGAACAACGGAACTCACACAACAGCCTAGGCTTTTAGACTCTGCACGTTGCATTGATTTTACACCCACACTGAATACCAACCTCAGGTTAAAGAAATCGCTTCACCACTTACTCCCCGTGTGGAACCCGCACGCCTTGCCACTCCTGGATTTCAAGCAGAATTTCAGAGGAGCCATACCCAGTTCAGGCTTCTATTTGTCCGATAAAACACTGTGCATGACTTCAGTTGGTAGAACTCATAATTGCTGTGCTCCCCCAGCACGCCGACAGCATTAGCACTGCTCGCTGTCTGTATTTGGGCCTGAAAGCTCAGCACTTGGAGATTGTTATCGCTCAGACACATCGGGATTAGTGTTATCCATGTGCTAATACTCACTCAGAGAACAGCTGGTGGCTGCACAGCAGACCTTCTGGTGTCAAAACCCCTCCCATTAACTCAGTCTTTTCTAGCCCTCCACTTAATTCCCCTCCCGCCAGATCAAGATTTACCCCATTCGGTCGAGTATTTGTTAATCAGGTGAATGTTTTTGCCCTGGCTAAGCGAGGAAGTGGCCTCTTCCTCCTTCACCCTTTCCAAAGGCATCCACTGTTGAAACAGTAATGCTCTTCTCGCAGCCACGCTGGGGACAGGATGACCTCGTGTGGCAGGTTCTGCCCATAGCTTCCCCGCTGCCACTCGCTACAGGGACGGCAGCACTGGTTTTGCCATCAACTTTTGTTTCAAGATTGGATTTTAATAGGTTTCCTAGCCTCAGAAATGGTGACAGTTCCCAGCGGCCGTGTTTTCCACTGAACTAACTCCAACACAACTGCGCTGATGGCTTTTAGTATCTTTTAAAAGCAATAAATAATTTCTGTTGGCTGTGAATCTGAGCCAGTGAACCCTTTCACGAAATTTCAATGAAAGAGCTAAAACCAGGGCTGCCTTCCTTCCCAATATTTAAGAGAGGACTTCAGACCTACAAACCAGCACATCAATATTAACTAATCCCTCCCACCCTTCTGAAGACATAGGGAGACATCAATATTTTAAAGATTAAAAGACTGAGGCTAAGAATGATTTACTCATGGTCATGCAGCGAGTCTAAAAGGGACCTGGGAAAACAACCTTGGAGTCCCTACATCTAGCTCTGCTGAAACCTCTTGGCAATAGCAACTGCACACTGGTTTTTCCTAAGATGTAACTTGATCATTACTACAGACATTCTTCCCTGGTCTGTGCTTAACAGTTTATGGTGAATTTCTCCTGTGTCACTTTTATTCCACAAACAGATTCCTGAGGCCGTCAGTTACTGGCAAAAGAACAGAATCATCTCAATACTACTGGCATTTTATATACAATTCCGTTATTATGAAGCCTGCTTAAATCAACAGAAAACAGTAGAAATGGGTAACTCGCACAAGATTACAGAAAATTCAGTTCTACATACCACACTGGTTGCTGTTCCAAGAAGCATTTCTATTAAGAGAGATAAAAATCCACTACACAAAACAAGGGCAAGGACTGAAAACAGGGCAATGTTATGTCCATTGCTCACACGTGTACTTGTACAGCAATTAAAACACTACCAATCAATATTTGAATCTGTACCCTAACTGGAAAAAAACCTTATCAAAACCCACATACCGATTTTGTTTCCTGGTCATGACGACACTTGATTAACCAACAAGCAAGCCATTCTAGCCACTTCCATCGAAGTACCTCTTACCCATGGGAACAGAAGGAGACACGGCACTCAAAGACTGGAAAGCCATCATCGCCACAGAGCAGGTGTCAGTTCAGGAACCTCCCGTATCAACAAGAGGCAAAAAAACCCAACAGAACAATCCTGTTTTGTGGTAGCCCAGGAATAGATTTAAGCGAAGAAAAGAATACTGACAAATTTGAAAGTCTGAAGTACTGTTAGCGCTGTGAGGTTTAACAGCCTAAGGCCATCTTGGCTTCTGTTTACGCTGCACCTCTCCGACTTACAAACCACTGCAGCTTCACCCACTTCAGCCCAGCTGGTTTCAAAGCCCTGAGAAGCTTGGGGGGCAGCTAAACATTCTAATGATTGGTCATGACTTTGCTCCTTCAAACCCAAACTTGGCAGTCAGAGATTTTGTAAAGCCTTCTGGAACGAGATGCAGGTAAGCTGCCACAGAATTTCGGTGTGCTCTGTGATGGGTTTTAAAAGAAATCTTTATTAGAACTCAGACGTGTTTACTCCTTGCAATGAGCAGCATCATTCCAATTCCTGTAATTAAATCCACAATTCTGACAGCTGAAATTGTAGGAATAATTGCACTGTTAGTCAAAATAAGTTGTTACTGTTCAGAGTGTTGCCAAGAATGTTTTAAAGGCTTCTACTATGTGTCCCAAGTAAATCTGAACTGAATCTTCATTCATTCTACCTCATTTCATTTCTGGAGCAAAGAACTTAAAACTTTTCCTTTTCCTAGGCAATCCTGAAGCCCAAACCAAGATTTCATACCATACTACTGCAACATTCCACTACAACATCAACATCATACAGAACACTTCTACTGATCAGTAAGTCATACCTAGGATACATTTTGTATAATCTTGTGTCTTCATCCCTTCAGATCTTTCCCACATATGAAAACAATCTGAAGCCAGTCACAAGAGTTTCAGAAATCTTAGGAAACCTGTACACCAAATACAATTCACCTATTGTACTAGTACTACATACCAGCCATCTACAACATGTTTCCTTTTATGAGACAAGGGAGTCAACACTATCAAGCATTGAAAAAAAAGTCTTTCCAACCACTTTTATTTTCCAGCCAAGGGTTACAGAGAGCACCAGCACAATTCCAAGCACAAAGGAAGAAATGTCATCTCGAATTAGCAGGTACACAGGCACCGCAGGAGACAATAAAATGCTTTACAGTAAAATTTTCCATTCAAAAGCCAACTGTGCCACCATTCAGAAATGTTTAAAGCAGAACAAAGCAGCTCGTAAAACACAACACTTGAGATGCGTACCCTGTGTAGTTCGTGGCTCAGTTAATAAAACGAGATGCGCTACAACGGCAGCTGCTCCGCAAAGGTCTCCCCTTCTCGCTACAAGAAGATGAGAAAGGAATAGCCTACTTCAAATACTGCAGTATCTTGTATAAGCACCCAGAAGGCCCAGCTAGCAAACGAAGCAGCTGGAACAAAAGCAGGACGCCACCTCGGACATCCAAAACGTGATTAAGGAAAGGTTTAGAAACACGTAATTTACAGACAGAGGCCGGTTGCAAAATGTTCTTCTTCCTTTTACAGTACCCATCAATCAAACATAATCCTCTAAAGGAAAAGAGGCCTTACCAACAGCCAAAACCAGGTCTGTTTTACTGTGACATTGAAAAAAAAATAGGGGAAAAAAACCCACAAACATGCTAAAGAATGGAAAACCTCTTAATGTCCCTGTTGGCAGTGCACAATGAACTCAGATGCAACAACTAATTGGATATCTACAGAATTCTGGCCATATTTGGATTTCTTTCAATTCACTGTATTCTGCAAAGAACTTCATTTATGAAAATTGTCAGACACCATTATTTTTATACCTTACAATATAAAACTCCGGGTGGTATTAAAATTTCTTCACCAGCAAAAACAGCTTTTACTATTTTCTTCCTCAGAACGAGACATCCATTACAAATCAATTCCACTAAAAAAATGCTCAAGACATCTAAAAAAAACACTACCTTGTTGAAAATTACATAGCTACTGGGCACAAAATAAATTAAAAAAACCCACAAAATACACAGTAAAAACTTATTGGTCTTATTAGAAACTGGTGCAATTTTGGGGAATACTGAGAATTCTAATATGTCAGAATCTGCGTTCCTTAATGTAATTCTGAAGAAACCTACTGATTTATTCAATAATTTCCCTATTCACAAAGGTTGCTTGTTCCTCACAATTAGATCAACAAGACTGAGCCTTGCCTCTCCAGAGGCCTTCTATAAAAGCAGAAGCTGCACTTCAGGCTTTGATTGCACAGATGTTTGGAACAGTTTGACTCTGCCTGTGCTTCAGAGAAGATTATAACGTGCTCAAAAATTCTTTGACCTGCAAAAAGAAACAAACATTGTCAATCAAAGAAAGTATTTACCAACAGAAACACACAGCACCTACATTTACCTCTCCATTGCTTTACTACTACCTACAGCAACAGGAACTGGTAAAGATAATCTTGGGCTTGGCTAGGTCATTTCTTGTCCATCAAGAAGTTTTTCAGCCACAGTACCTGTAATTTAGCAGGTGCTGAGACACACGCATTGGAATGACGCTCATTCCTCCCGTGGTACTAAACCACAGCCCTGCATCGCAAATGAACTGCCTTAAAAGCAAGTCTAACCTAAGCACAGGGAAGATAATGACCACCTGAAAAGATCTGTCATTTGGAAAAGACAAAATCACACTCCCTACCAGAACACCGTTCGCACGCAATGTCAATGAACAGCCCGATGTATCTAATGAGTACGTTCCTTAGAATCCCAGGTCGGCGAATAAATAATAAAGCAATTCCTAGCAAAACTACAGTACCTGTAAAACATTCAGCACTGTAAAACAGTGCCATAAATATTGCAGCTACTGTTGAACTCCGTTTTCAGTATTTGAAGAGTGGCTCAAATGGCTACAGCTACCTAAAACCTGAAGTTCTGGCCCATAGGACGGTATTTAGAACTCCAAGTCGGAAGTCCATGATCCTACACAGGGCACCAAGACCTAGTACAGCACCTCAAATAATCCATGCAATTGCACAGAACCGGATCCAAAACAGGCAGCGTGCTAGCATCACACTTCTAAGTGCGGTCCCTTTAGACAACGTCTTAAATACGGGTCACCTACCAAAGGTTATGGGAAGACAACGTGCTGAGAATGTGCTTCTTCCTACAGGTACGAATGTTTTTTTATTGTGTCCTCTCTACTCCCTCTCCCCAAAAGGGTAATTACTCCCTCCCTTTAAAGTGCAGGGCTAGGAAGAGGTGGCAGCAAGGGCCAGGCCACCTGTTTTTAAAGTACAACCACTCAACAGATACGAGACCCAAGGAATACAGGTTCTAGGCACAAAACTCCTCTCTCTCCGTTGCAAGTGCATGTACACTATGATTTCATCTGAACTGGGAGCATTTTTGCATAACTGGGAGCCTGTCTCTGTCCACTCAAGCTAGAGTACTGCATAAAAAGGCATCGAGGATTCACTAGAGAACGTGGTGTTATTCTTTTGGCAGAGGCTCTCTTACACAGAGCGCATCTGTAAACGTTTGTCCAAATTCTTCATGTGAGATGGAAACAGATCTTGGACCACATTCTCCAGTGTGACCCTTCCCTTCCCAGTTCAGGTCTCAAGGTGGTGGGGAGAAAAAGAGGTCAAATCCCTTCACATGGAGAAGGGAACACGGAACTGTGCCAATACTTGAAAGGTATCACGAGGAAGCCAGTCTCCACTTTAGAAAGTGGCCACACCAACACTGTGCGATGAACCTTCTCATAATTTACACCCTAGGCATAGTCTCAGGACTGGTCGCAAAGCAAGCATCGCAACAGCGGTGAGGAACACACACACACACACAGGTTTTAGGTCCCCGCTGGACATAAGCATACCCTAATGGCCAAAGTACACAGCCTCGTGGGTGAAACAGCGTAGCAGAGTTTAGCAGTTCTGTGATTCCACTTAAATGCCCAAAAGTAAGGCCAACGCAGGGCTTAGGCTGTTCCCAGGTAACCTGACAGCTACATAGGACTAAACTCCTCTGAAATCCCTATTTAGGTGCCCGAGCTTGGCCTTATCTCACGGTGCAGATGGGAAGCACATTCACTCCACAGCTGTGATGTGCAGTCATTCCATCAATTAATTAGCCTTAAAAGAGCAAATACTATGAAGGCTGGTTGTAATCAGGGGAACAGTTCTACTTCTTAGTGGATAAACTGAGATCAAAGACAAAGCTGCTTTTCTCTTGAGGTAAACAATTTCTTTCCAAAGAGTGGAAAATTGTGTACATACCATTGCTAAGGTCTGTAACTCATTGCAGCTACTCAAATTAAAGTCAAGTTGTCCTCAGCTGAATCTCATCACGATTCAAATACCAGACACCTGAGCAGTTAAAGGGTTCACAGTCTGGCCAAGTTTTAAAATATATATTACACCTTTTTGTGCTAAGGATTAGATCTTCTTCATACAAATAGAAATCTCAACTTGAATTCTTTTTATATCAAATAAACTTGTTTTCCATGCCTTCAAATAAAGCTAAAAAATGCTCCTGATAAATATTTGGCATTACCTCCTAAACAAAACAAAAAGCTAATTTGAAAAGCACCCCCTGAAGTTTCAGACCACTGCTTGTGAGCAGGATTTTGAGTAACACTAACAAACACAACTTCAATGAAGGAATAAACTTCAATGATAGTGCCTATTTAATAAACAAGACTAAAGATAAGAAGTGTTGCAGCAGGCTAGAAGACTGTTCATTATCTGAATGTAACTCCATGACAAATATTTTAGGAGGATGATTACATAGGGAAGTATATTTTTAGAGAAAAGGATCCTTATTTGCCTTAGCTGTACCGCCCTTTCCTGTGACACTATAACCAGAAGAGAGAATAGCCCATACTCCCTCTCATTTAGCTAGAAATATCTGCAAAACCTAAAATAGTTTGCCATCAGCCCGCTGCTTTGGATCAAGAATCAGCTGTAGGTTCAGTAAACTCACCCTTCAATTTTCCATTGTAATGGTTTTGCACTAAATTCTCTTACTGACTAGCACTGTAAGTTAGACACTTTCACATCTCAGACAAGGAAGACTTGACACCAGACATGCAACTTGAACCTGTGTAGCCTTCTTTCTCTCTCGCTCAGCAGCTACCCTCATCCTCTCCCACCCCCACCACGTGTCTTAGAATACCTGCGTAACGTTAGAAACAGGACATAGCAAATAACAGTTCTTTTAAACAGTTGAGGGTTATTTAAATTACAAACTATATTTGTAAACAAAGCTACTAGTGAAAGTCTTCTCAAACAAGCTTGGACTATTTCCTCTTCACAGCCCTCCCCAACCTCCCCCCCCCCCTTTTTTTTTTTATTGGAAAATTAACGTAGGAAACAGAACCTGTGTTCCTTCATGCTAAGTCTAATCTGACTTCAAAGAGATGCGAGAAGTATCCTGTATTCACTTTGACATGCTGGTAATAAAGCTAAATCATCGGTTTGTTCTGCCTGTGAAATTTTACCTTTTCAGTCATGTGATCATATTTGTCCTTTTTGCCTTTGAAGTCTTCATTAACATCCAATGTTAAAATAGGTATTTCCTGTAGATATTCAAAATCCGTTCTGTATTGAGACAGGAACAAAGAAAATATTACTAGTTGAAAAAGAATCATCATCCAATTCTCCATCAGCATTTTCCCTTGTTAAGAACCCCAGGAAAAGTACTGCATCTATGAATTACAGCCATGAATTCTGAATATAAAGCAGCTCAAATTTACAGTGTGGCTCCTAGGATATATTTATTATTGATTCTGAAACATTCTGTTCCCCCAGAAGTCCACTGTGTATTAAAATTGGTTCAGCTGAACCTTCTGCTACTCAGAGTTCTATGACAAGAGAAGTCAAGGCACGTTGCATGCTCTAGCAAAAAATAACATGATGCAAAGCCAATACCACTAAGGAAGTACAGACAGAAACATTCCTGGAGTTTAACTTTACATATCATAGGAAAAGCTGAAGTTTTTCTGTTGGAAAAAGCACTGTGGAACACGACTGCAAAGATTTATCCATCTTTAAGTAACCATTAAACAAACCCTACCTCAGCGTCCTATGCTGAAGCCAACTTTCGTGTTTGTAGTGAAGCTTCTCCAGATATTCAATGGGAATTTCTTGCTCTTCATCTCTTCCACGCAAGTAAATCCTATTTAAGCATTTCTTAAGGCAAAAGATTAAAAATAAAATAAATAAAACGTGGTTCTTTCTGCAGACCTACAGAGGAAGTCATCTTTGCTGGGGTTTCTGCCAACCCTTCCTACTGTACTCAACATGCCACTCTTTGCCAAAGATGAACATCCAACTCGCTAACTACCGTAACAAGCTCAGAAACATCGTGCCACGTTCAGCTGAGGGAGCCCACAGGCTACACACAAACTCGAAGAAGGACCCAAGGAAACGGATCGCGTTATTTCTTCGCTCCAAGGGAAGTTCGCAATTAAGCTCTTTATTAAAAGAAGGGGTACCACTGTACTGCATGAAAAGAGCACAGAAATACCCATTTGACATGACTGACAGGCATTTCAAAATCTCATTATGTATTTCTGGCTCAGTTTCCAAATGTGGTAAATCATTTGTTCCTTTCCTGAACTCATCCGAAGTCTCAATAACAAGCCTACCAAAGCTGCTTAAAACTGTTGTAGTTGGCTGTTTAAACAAACATTCTTGACTTTAAAAAAAAAAAAAAAAAAAGCCCTCAGTAGTGAGCCTAGTAAAAAAGGCCCTCAGAGAAACTCTGGCACATTACATCACGCAGTTATTTACAATAACAGAGGTGAAAGCATGGAGATTGGTAGTAAGGCAGTACAGAAGTGACCCCAAAGTTAATTACTGCGATTAGATCACTTCTAAACTCACCTTTTTCTCTTGTTCATGTACGTTTCATACTCAAAAGATAAATTCATTATGCTATCCTCTCCTTTTAAACATATATTGGAAGCCCAAAGGGAAAAGCATTGTCATAAAGCCTCACATACAGCAGATGCATACATCTGGCTTGGCTCCATTGCTCCAGGTGAAATGGCTTCACACACACGCCCAGAGCAGCTGGGACATTAACTATAAATTGTCATATCTATCACAGCAATGGTCCTATAGCATTTGTACTTTATTATTTTTCTTTCAGTTCCAGTGGTATTTTCTGGTTTGCTCATCATATATTCTGGTTTATCATCACATTTTGTAAGAGTACACAGGCTACGTTTGAAAGAACATTCTTTTTTTAAGCATTTCCAGACTCTTAGTCATAACTCGAGTATTACAGTCTTCAGGGGAATACTACCATCTGCACTGAACCCTGATCATTAGGACTCTTACAGTGAAAGATGAGGGTAGCTCAAGGTTTTGAGAAGATAAAATTTCAAGGAGAATTTCTCAACTGTTTTCTTGCCTGGGATGTTCAAAGGAATCCCTAAAACAAAGGCAGAGCGATTTGCAATGACACAAAACTGTGACCTTACCAGAGTTGACTGCAAACATAATTTATTATGAAGAAAGTCTAGAAACATAGTTAAGCACTACTCTTTTTTTTTTTTTTAAGAAAAAGAAGTGCTATGGAAGCACAAAGATCCAGTTTTACAGGCAAGGCAGAGAACAGGTACTCTCATTCTCGGTGCACCCATAAATTTTTATTACTCACCTCAGGAGTGGCTCTGAGATAAATTATCCCATCCAGAGCTAGGCTTTGACCAAACTGCTTATTCATCCAGTCATGCCAGTCTTGGTAAATAGTCCATTCGGTTTCGTTCATGCAATCGGACTCATATAAATTAGCTGCAAAGATGTATCTGTGAACACACAATAGTTAAGGAAACAAGAGCTGGCTTGAAAGTGGTTATCACTTAACTTGCCTGAAGTACTGCACGGTAATGAGAAAAGAAGCTGAGCGTAGCAACTCTGTAACTTCTCTGATGTATGCTTGGACTGGAAATAAACAGCTGGTATCTGCACCCTCTAACTATGTCCCCTGCAGATGCCACAAAGAGCACTAACATTTGCAGCTCAGGTATCTGTTGAGGAATAACCCACAAACACCACTGCTTGGTGCACTGTGGTCATTTATTTACAACGTATTAGAACACAGTGAACACCTAAGCTTAGCAATGGGCTTCTAGTTATCAAACCTGCCCTTCCAAATCCAGCAACACAGGATACAGCAAAAGGAAACAGACTGGCGTGTTTGAAGAAGCTTAAAAGAAAACAAGACTAAGCAAAACAGAAAGAAATTGCTCAACCCGATGCCTACTCCCCTCTACTCTCTGAAGGGAAACAGGCATGCGCAAATCAGAAAAAACACCCTACCCACAAAGAGTGACAAAATGCACATAGTTAAAAAGGTCATACAACAAAACTGTAAGTCCTCAACAAGTAATTTTACTTTGCTTTCAACACCCATGAGAGCGTAAGGTAACAAACCACATACTGAGGTTATGGTGATGCACCAGCATCAAAGTTACAACAAAAGGCACAAAACTCAGTCAAGATCTGCTTTTTATTTATTTATGCATTTTACTTAGGAGAATTTTGATCTTCACTTCAGTCCAACATACCTGTCACTGTAGACAGATCGCTCGAAGAAGACCACAGGATTCTCAGCCTCCCTGAGTTTGCCATCAAGGGATCTGAGCTGAGCCCGGACCCTGCTGAGACACGCATAGGTCTGGAAAGTGAAAGACCACCTCTCTGGTTTCTCATACATCATCCGAAGGACGTTTCCACCACTCTTCTGTGACGTGGTCAGCTCCTGGTTTTAAACAAATACAATGACCCTTCAAGTTGAGAAGGTGGACGATTCCGGTAGAACAGAATTATTGCTCTATATGTTGAAGCTGTTCAGCCTTTATTTCAGGTTTACAATTGCATCACTTGCCTCTCAAGCCTATTTGTAATACAAGGCATAAATGCCAGTAATGTTATTCTTCCTATGGCACTGAGCTGAATAAGCTACTCTCTCCA
This sequence comes from Eurypyga helias, assembly GCF_000690775.1. NCBI lineage: Eukaryota > Metazoa > Chordata > Aves > Eurypygiformes > Eurypygidae > Eurypyga > Eurypyga helias. The sequence goes on from NW_010270508.1 coordinate 54,012, forward strand.
ATCTACATCATCAAGATGCTCAAGTACCCTTTGATCACTCTGATCACTATTTACAAGCTTTAAAAAAAGAACAACATGGTATCAGTACAAAAAGTCAACAGCACTGTAGAAAAATCCATGCTCCTTTTACCCTGACAAGTGTGAGTTTAAAGTTGGGGTTGTTTCGTTTTTCCATCTATTAATTACAGCTCCAATGGCAACAGCTGCTGATGCAGCATCTTAGAGATGGGACTATGCTCTCATCTTGCCCGAGAGATTCAGAACAAACTCCAAGCCAATGATTCAGCTCACGAGGGAGATCAAACAAGTCAAGAGAGCAACATCCTTTTTTCCATCCATGAGCATGGAAAAGGAAAGCTGTGTGACTCAGTTTTACTAGAAAGCACAGCCTACCAAAGATCATAGAATCCCAGAATGGTT
>NW_010270509.1:0-2456 GCF_000690775.1 Eurypyga helias
TCCTCCCTTCCTTCCTTTCTTCCGTTATTCCATCTTTTCATAGCATGGTGGAAGATATAGCATCTGCAGTTGAATGAAGGAACACAGCCAGCAGATCACGTGGAAGGGGTTATTCCCTTCTAGACAGAACTCATTAGACCACATCTTGAGTATTACATCCAGTCTTGAGCACCAACCCCCCAACTTCCTTCCTCCTCAGTATAATAAAGATATTAACAAACTGGAGCAACTTCAGAAGAGGGCACCCAGGACACTCAGAGCTGCAGTATTTGCCCTGTGAGGAGACGCTAAAGGAGCAGAACTGGCTCAGCCTCTAGAAGAGACAGCTTTGGGGACACCTAACTGCACATCCACAGTGCATTAGACTGTTGGGAAGACAAAGCCAGGCTCTTCACAACCATGCATGGCAGAGTTACAGGATAGATGAACATAAAATGAAACAAGGAAGGTGTTTCCCTGTGAAGACAATCAAGCAGTGAATCAAGATGCCCAGAAAGGCTTTGTCCTCTCTGTCCTTTGAGATTTTCAGAACCTGACGGGATAAAGTTCTGAGCAACCTGGTCTGACCTGTAGGTGGCCATGATCGCAGCAAGCTGCTGGACTAGCTGTCCCTTGAACCTGAATTACACTTTGCTCCCATGACTATGATAAAAAGCAGAGACAGACTCATTGCAGGTTGGTCTATTAGGTTATACAGCACTTGACTCAGATAAAGTTCCAGACACCCCACTTCTGGCACATTTTACCACATTATAAGGTTCTGGCCTTTAAAGAAAGCATCAGATTTTCAACCAGTATTCTCCTGAAACCATTTGAAAAGTGCATTTCAGTTCTCTTTTTGTGCACTAAGCATGAAAGATAGCTTTTATTTAATTTTAGCACTCTGAGCTCCATGCAGTTCTTATCACAGCCTGAAAAAAAACTAATGGAAGCAAGCTTAATCTAAAGTTAATTTATTGTTTATGGAATTCTGTTAGCAGTTGTTAGTCTGCCTCCACTGAGCCTAAAAGGGAATAGTCAATGCATTTAAAATTAAACAAGGAAAAAGGCAGAGGGGTGCAGGGAAGAGAAAAGAAAATAAATTAGGCTTGTCTTGTCACAGTCTTCTACAATAATTTCACTTAGTGAAAAGCAGAGTTGCAGTTTTTCAGTCAAACAACAAGAAAAAAATGTTCTGAAATAAGATCTGCAGAATCAAGCATTGTCTATTTAATTGATATATATAATAAATTGTGGCATTTCTTTTAACACTTTCTAATTGTCTCCTGACATTACAGAAGAACCCTATTCAAATGGATTACCAAAAGCTACACTGAGGTCAAGGAAACAAATTCTGCAGACATTCCATTGATTTCTACATTGCAGCTAAATTTTTCTTTTATATTTTTAGTTCTTTGCGGTTAAAAAAATAGAGAAAAGAAAAAGGAAGAAAAAGGGATATAGATAGTTTAGTAAAATAATAAAAGCAAAGCTTTTATTCCTTGCAGCACACTCTGGATTGCAGATTTATTCCTTTAGGACTAGATAGTGTCAAACATCTTTCATTTTATGGCAATAAATCTGATCCTCAAAATAAAATCATATAGGATTTCCATAGTTTTAAAACTATTCGGTCCTTTAAAAATTACATCTTCAGTCTTATTTGGATCATATGAGCTAAATTAATGATGTTTTATTTCCTTTCTAAGCAATTCTTACACAGTTTTTTTTTCTTTTGCTCAGATAAGTATTAACATATGATTTAAAATATAACAAAGTAGAGAATATTTAAATCTATAGCACAATTGTGACAAAATACTCATTTAAACAAGGAATAAGAAAAACAAAACAAAACAAAACAAAACCAAAACCCAAAACACGTGTTTGTATTTCTAAGTCAATAAAGAGTCTTAGGTATCTTGTGTACTACACGCCAGCTGATAACATGAAATGACTCTGTGCCTATAAAATTTAAATGGCTCCCTACCTCTCTTTATAGAGATTCTGCACCTGTCCAGAACATTGTAATCTTTTTAATAAAGACTGAGTATCTAGTGTCTCCTTCAAACATGTCATTACATTAATCTATTTCTGCTTCCACGTTGCATGTGGATTGTTTCTTCCCTGTTTAGTCTTGTTATTGTTCTTATGTTTTGTGCATTTTGTTGACTCAGCCTAGCACCAGGGTAAAATGACAATAAACGTCCTGAAGTGAGACTGAAAAAAACCAGACACTTCAACTCCAGCTACATGTATCTTTATCTAGCTGTTATCTATAATCCATACTATAGCTATAAGGCAATATATCATATTCTATCAAAGGATAATGCTATTTCTTGACCATGAGATCATTCCAAGTAAGAGGAAAACTGAAAATGGCCATGAGTGTCTCAGCAGTTTCTTTTCTCCAGATTTATATTCTGCTTTTCATAGAAACATAGAATGGTTTGGGTTGGAAGGAGCCTTAGAGATCATCT
>NW_010270509.1:2527-23511 GCF_000690775.1 Eurypyga helias
CGCCCTGGGTGGAAGCATCCACAACTTCCCTGGGCAACCAGTTCCAGTGCCTCACTACTCTCTCTGTGAATTTTTTTTTCCAGATATCTAATCTCAGTCTACCCTCTTTCAATTTAAACCAGTTCCCTCTGGCCCTGTCACTACAAGCCCTTGTAAAAAGTCCTCCCCAGCTTCCTTGTAGCCCCTTCAGGTACTGGAAGGTGCTATAAGGTCTCCCTGACCCCATCTCTTCTCCAGGCTGAACAAGCCCAATTCTCGCAGCCTTTCGTCACAGGAGAGGTGCTCCAGCCCTCTGAGCATCTTCATGGCCTCCTCTGGACTCGCTCCAACCGGTTGATATCCTTCTTATATTGAAGGCATCACAGCTGGACGCAGTACTCCAGGTGGGGTCGCACCAGAGCAGAGTACAGGGCCAGAATCCCCTCCCTCGACCTGCTGGCCACACTTCTCTGGATACAGCCCAGGATACGGTTGGCCTTCTGGGCTGCCAACGCACACTGCCGGCTCATGTTCAGCTTTTCGGCCACCAATACCACCAAGTCTTTCTCCTCAGGGTTGCTTTCAATCCACTCTCCACCCAGCCTGTACTTGTGCTTGGGATTGCCCCAACCCAGGTGCAGGACCTTGCACTTGGCCTTGTTAAACTCCATGAGGTTGGCAGTGGCCCACCTCTGCAGCCTGTCCAGGTCCCTCTGGATGGCATCCCTTCCCTCCAGCGTGTCGACCGCGCCACACAGCTTCGTGTCATTGACAAACTTGCTGTGGGTGCGTTGGTCCCATCATCCATGTCACTGACAAAGTTGTTAAACAGTAGCAGTCCGAACACTGACCCCTGAGGAACGACGCTTGTCACTGTTCTCCACTCAGACATCGAGCAATTGACTGTAACTCTCTGACTGCAACCATCCAACCAGTTCCTTATCCACTGAGTGGTTCATCCGTCAAATCCATATGTCTCCAATCCCATCATGTGGGATGGTGTTGAACGCTTTGCACAAGTCCAGGTAGATGACGTCAGTTGCTCGTCCATTATCCACTAAGGTTGTGATCCCATTAGAAGGCCACCAGATTCATCAGGCACGATCTGCTGTCACCAATCCTATTCTCGTTTTCCATGTCCCTTAGCACGGTTTCAAGGAGGATCTGCTCCATGATCTTGCCAGGCACAGAGGTGAAACTGACTGGCCTGTAGTTCCCGGGATCCTCCTGTTTTTTTCACTTTTTTAAAGATAGGGGTTATGTTTCCCCTTTTCCAGTCAGTGGGAACTTCACCATACCACCACAACTTCTCAAATATGATGGATAGAATTTAGCAACTTCATCTGCTAGTTCTTTCAGGACCCATGGAGTTATTTCATCATGTCCCATCAGTTGTTGCAGCATGCTGAGATAGGGCATATGACCAGAACTGAAACACATCACCGTAAGCTATAATTGAGAAAAAAGAATATCAAAACCCACAGTGTATGTGATTCTGCCTTTGCACTATAATTTTAATGAAGAAAGTGGCATGTTTAATGTGTCCATTTGTACTAAGATATTCATAAACAGGGAACCACACAGGGTTCAAAACTGTTCATAAGCAGAATGGCCATGATTTTGTTCATTTTAATTAATGGAAATCAATAGTATGCTTATAAAAGCATTTCTTTTTCAGAAAGTGTTTTAAGTGTAACTTAATATATTACACATATTATATTATAAAGTGGAGCTTTACAATTTATATATAATATTATGTATATATTATTTATATTCAGAACTGAATTAATTGCTCTGAAGTTAATTCCTCTGTGACTTGTTTAGGTTTCTAGGATTGCAGCATATGAAAAACTAAACTCTTCACCAATTACAAAGCTAAGATCTGCAATAGATAAGAAGATATTTAATGATCTCTGACTACAGAAAACAGGGCTTGTCTCTCTAAGTATAAGCACTCAACAATAGCATGACCATTTCCTGACTGCTCTTCCTAAATACTGACCAAATGTGAAACTTCCTTTTGGTCATAATTGCAGAACATCCTGTGCAGGCCTTGGGGGGTTTCCCAAACCAGGAGGTCAAATTGTCATGCTGTTTTGGCCTGCTACAGCTTAAAGTAGCTATTGATGGTTTTCATCATGGCTCTGAGTGTCCAGGCTTGTTGGGATCAATGAGTCAGAAGGTCAGACTGTCACATTGCCTTGGCAGGGTACAATTCCTCATAGCTTCTGATGATTTCCACTGCTCAGAAGCTGAAGTCTTTGTCTACTGAAATAGTTTGTCAGATTGTGAAGGTCATCCTGTCAGAAAGCGCTTACAATTTCAGAATTTCTGTGCTTCATTGCAAGGCTTTTCTCCTGTGCCAAAATGAACTTGCACATCAGTGCAATCACTGAGCTTTGGAAAACGTTTTCTTTAGTGTCTCCTAAAATCATCTGTGATCACAAGAGCAAGGTTGTTGTAAGAAATGATTACCTTTGTACTAGTCCTCATTCCTTGTTAATGCCTTGTGAGAATGGATTCATTTTGTGCCATCTTCTACCCTCATTAGAGCTTGCCAATTGGGAAAGAGAAGTGGGAACAAGTACATTTTAGCCTTTAAGTTACACGAAAAAGGTCACAGTCAAGTCGTTTCATAATGTATGTCAAACAGGTGAAGATAAATGTATGCCAAGGTTCTTAGAAATCATGTACTTGGTGTTCAAATCACTATGAGCCCTATTTTCAGATGCTGACCTTTTCTGGCAAGAAAACATAACTCAGTACATTTGAGACATGCAAAAGATCAAATAGAAATCTAAAGAAAAAAAGAAAATATTGAGTGTCTGTCTAAGAGTAATAAAGACTCAAAAATATACATGTAAGTGAAAATATATTTGTTCATGATTTCTATCTGACATATATAGCTGCATAATTTGCCTTACAATATGACAGAATATCAGGACCCCATTTTTTAATTAGAGATACCAAGAACTAGTGACATACAGTACTAAAAGTATCAGATTAAAAAAAGGTGCTAATTATACTCCAGTATGACCATTTTAACTGTTTACTAAATTCGGTTTGCAAGGTAGAAAACATTCAGAAAAATCATACTTTGAGAATAATTGAGAAAGACTTTTCATGTTGGATTGTCTGACACATAGTTCTTTATGCCTATTCAGCATGTTTCTTCATAAGTGGTTGAACTGTGAGTTGTAAAAAATATGTGCAACAGATACCATAAATACCACCAGAGAGTTAAACTATAGTGTTCATTGTTTAACTAAAGGCTCCTATATTATAGATTCAGGCTTTCCATTTCCACTGAAATAAAAAGATTACACAAATATAAGATTAATATTTTATGCCAGAAGAAAGTGTCATGTTATCAGCAATGGCAATAGACCTTTTATGGTGTTTCAAAAAGAGCAGGAATAAGTCTGAGAAGTGAAAACACCAGACAGCTCTAAACTGGGAGGAAGAGCAGAAGAGAGTGGGTGGGTTACTGCCATGACACCAAAGGTACATTTGAGGTTGGCTGGAGAAAAAAAATACAGTGAAACAGTAAACAGAAACTGATCATTGAGTGGTTTCAGGAGTCCTTTCAGCTCAGAGCAGAATTGCTGATGTGTATAATGAAGACTTAAACAAGCTTTTTAAGGATCTAAAGGAATGTTAGAAATAAACACATAGTCTACCTGGCTTTTCCCCATTCCCACCTGTATGCATTAACAGTGACATGACGTACCTGTGAGCTTGAATAGACTTGAATGCAGAGAATATGTTAACTACTGGAGATGGTATTACATATGAGGTCTGATTAAGCACCACATCAGTTTGAAAGGTGGGAAATTTCTGGGCTCAGTAATTCTGCAGCAAAGTGAAATGGTCAATTTGTTCGCTCAGAAGACATTGTCTGGGACTCTTTTCCAGCTCAGAGATATTTCATAAGGTATTGTTAACTAATACCAGGGTAAGAAAAGAAATTTTTTAAAAATCCTCTTTTTTTTTTTTTTTTTTTGTTCCAGAAGGCAATATTAAGCATTTTTTAAATACAAACTCAGTATTATAAAATCATTGAAGGGTTGAGGTTCATAGGAATGTCTGGAGGTTACCTGGTCCATCCTTCCATTCAAGCAGGGACAATTAGTATAGGTTGCCCTGCACCATGTTCGTACAGCTTTAGGATGTATGCAATATGGGAGACCACAAATTCTCTGGGCAACCTGTGCTAGTGTTCAGTCACTCTCACAGTGAAAAAGTGTTTCTTCATATTCAGAGGGAATGTCCTGTGTTTCAGTCCCAGCCCTCTCAGCCTTTCCTCACAGAAGAGATGATCTAGTACCTTCATCTTAGTCATCCTTCTCTGGACTCTGTCCAATTGCTTTGTATCTCTTGTACTGTGGAGCTCAGGACTAGACCCAGTACCGCAGATGTGACCTCACCATTGCAAAGCAGAGGAGAAGGATCACCTCCTTCAACCTGCTGGCAATACTTTGCCTAATGAAGCCCAGGATGATATTGGCTTTTTTTGTCAACACTGTACATCACTGCCTCATGGTCATCTTGGTGTCCACCAAGTCTCCGAGGGTTTTTTCTGAAAAGCTGCTCTCCAGCTGGTCAGCCCCCAGCCTGTACTGGTGTCAGGGGAGGTTGTTCTTACCAGGGTGCAGGACCTGTCATTTCCCCCTGTTGAACTGTTTGAAGTTCATCTCAGCCTGTTTCTTCAGCCAGTTGAAGTCCTTCTACATGGCAGTGCAACCCTTTGGCATACCAGCCATTCCTCCCATTTTTGTGTCATCCACAAACTTTCTGAAGGTACATTCTGCCCTATCATCCCGATCATTAATGAAAGTGTTGTCCAGGACTGAAAACAATACTGATCCTTGGGATGCATCTCTAGTTACTGGCATCCCATGCTTTGGGATCAGATGTTCAGGCAGTTTTCTATCCACCTCACTGTTCATCCAGCCCACAGCTTCTTTCTGAGGATTTTACAGGAGAAAGAGTCAAAACTAGGTGTACAATAACCACTGCTCGCCTCTTGTCTATCCAGCCAATCAGTTCATTATAAAGGGCTGTCAGTCTGGTCAAGAATGTCTTTCCGTTTTTGAATACTTGCTGACTACTCTCCATCACCTTCTTGTCCTTCATGTGCCTGGAACTGGTTTTCAGAATTAGTTGTTGCCTCACCACCAAAAGAACTGGGGTGAGGCTGACCAACCTGTAGTTCCCTGGGTTCTTCTTCCTGTTTTTCTATTACACTGTAAAAATCAAGCGGATCAAAGTACAGTTTATTCCATAAATAAATATTGAGCCTGTAGGGAAGGTTACTTGTAACCTATATATGACATGATCCAAACAGTAATATACCTTTCTTCCCATGATCAAATCAATGAGAGAAAGCAAAAATTATTTTAGGATACTTATAACAATACTTACATCTCTATAGCTTATGCTTGGGTAAGAAAAGAGAATTACGAAAGAGGGAAGGTGATTACAACAGTAGCTATCAAAACATTGTACTCTCTTCTATTTGAATACATAGTGAGACAATAGAATGATCATTCCACTGAAGTGGGAGTTTGTTATCTGCAGTGGTAACACACTATGAACAGAGATCTGCCCCAAAGATAACAAAAGAATATTTATACTACAAGAAATGTTTCTGTACAAAGGATGGCAGTTTAATCAGGTATGAACTGAAAATGCTGCTGATCAGCATTTCTTTAAGGAATCTTTCTATGACTTCAGGTTAATCAGTTAATCCAAACAAGTACTTTAGCTTATATTGCCTTTATTGAATTTTTACTTAGACACATACAGAAAATACAGTTTTAAAAAATATTTATATGTTCAAATATGCAAACAATGATTAATAAACTGTTCAGCTGATATTATTATGAACATATTATTATAAACTGAAACTCACATTCTAAAATAAGTTGCCTACACTTACACACTTACACAAGAAGATGCTTGACTTACCCAAGAGAACACAAAGCAAAAAGTTAGCTCAGAAAACTATCACTCTGTTTTAACTGAGACCCCCAAGACTGAAATCTCCCAGTGAACTCAATCAGCCAGAAATGTTCTCATAGGAGAACTAAATGAACACTGAATACAGACCTCAGTTTGAGGTGCAATGTGCCTTTGGAAAAGATACACCTCTGCTTGCAACTGGCTGTTGTCAGCATAAAACACAGATACTGGAGTGAAAACCACTGACCAAACTGATTTGCATTTCATTTCTTGCACAGAATTTAGCATAATGATGTGATAGGAATCCCTGAAACCAGCTGTGCTAGCAGACTGCATCAAGGTTGTTTCCTACTGTAATACAAATGACAAATTAATGTAGCCCCTCAGAGAAGCATACTGAAACACACCTAAAATACAGGCCCCACTTTCTCTAACCTCCCAAGGTGAAACCCTGAGATGAACAAAAAGAAAGATACAGGGAAAGCAAGAACTCTTTGCATTCTCTTGGCATCTTTACTCACCTTTAATGAAGATGGGAGCTCACTTGTCATGTGAGAGTGAGCTGGTTACCTGCTGAATACCTCCCCTGTGCTGCTTCTGACACACTGTGGTTTCACAATACAAGGTTGTGCCTAAGTGGTATGACTGAGCTACATATTGCTTTTCTGCTAGAGTTCCAAAGTGATTGCATCTCTTTTCTGTCTCTTCATTGACCTACACACACATTTGGGTGCTATATATAGTAATAGTTATCTCTAGTGGGACCATGCAGGTTCAAAGATATTCATCAGTGTATGAATTTTACAGGGTCTCTCTCATTTTTAATGGTTGATTTAGGTTGTCCTATTTTCCATGGAACATCAGAATTTCAAAGACCAGATATCTGTTGTTGAAACGTATGCCAGAAATCATGACCACAGAAGCAGGAGTACATAGCAGAAGTTGGCAGCTCTAATCCTGCTTATTTCAGGAAATTAGAAAGCTTGGTACTAGCATGCATAATATGAATAATTCACCTTAGTGCAAAGTTAATTGTTTATATCTTGTACTTAGAAAATAACATATGGCCATTGACCTTAAAAATGAATAATGGAAAGGATGCATAACAAAAATAGAAATGTGTGGTAATCATATAAAATATGTCTTATATTCTGCATGTAATTCATCTGCTTCATTAGAAAGCTTGGTACTAGCATGCATAATATGAATAATTCACCTTAGTGCAAAGTTAATTGTTTATATCTTGTACTTAGAAAATAACATATGGCCATTGACCTTAAAAATGAATAATGGAAAGGATGCATAACAAAAATAGAAATGTGTGGTAATCATATAAAATATGTCTTATATTCTGCATGTAATTCATCTGCTTCCACACACTGAAAAGATTGGCATGTGTTGTACATAGCAGATGGACGTGCCATGGCATACACAGATTCTCAGTGTAGTTCTGGCACACACACTTTCTGCTGAATTTGCTAGCTAGCAAGAACTAAAGCAGCAGCTGTTTCACAAAAAATGTTGTTCACTGTCACTAAATTAAAAATAATTAGGCCAGGATGAATCAATGAAACTAAATAACTGAACCAAACATATCAAGCTGGGGGATTTTTTGGATAAGTGTTTCCACACTTTCTTTGTTATATTGTTTCAAATGGAAGATACGTTATTAAAAGAAAGAAATTCAGTTCTCATTCTGAACCCTCTACAAAGGTACTTAATCCAACAATTTATTTTCTTTGGAAACAGCTGTTCCAGCCCTGGGAGGTTTTACCCATGTTGGAAAGGCAGCGTCATGTAAACAGTATCAGCAAACTCCACTGGTAGAGGCAAAAAAACTTTTCTCATTGCAGTATCTTGTCTGTTCTGAGGACTTCTTGGTCTGTGTTGTTTGTTTGTTTTTTCTTTTCAGTGTAGTCTATCCTTAAGTGATTCAGCTGGGTAGACCTTGTATGCCTTTCTTAGACGTAGTAGAAGTACTCATTTTAAATCTATGGGTTTTTTCTTCTCATTTTTAACGCTATAAAAAAGATAATAATAAAGTTTGCTCATATACATACATACCAAAAAGGAGGTAGGTACTCAAAGAGGTCTTTGATTTATCCCATCCTTTCTGTTGTTCAACTTGCTGGCCAGCATGGCACAGAATAAAAAGGTTTCTTTCTTACAGAGTACTATAACATTCTGTTATTCCCAGTATTTCGTTCTTTGAAGGGAGGAAAGAGCAAAATGTGGAGAGAACAGAAAGGAATTATATCTTTTCCTATCATATGTTTCCTCTTTACCTGCTGTGACAGCCATCTAGTTTTCTCTGAATAGATTGCAACATTTATTTGGTGATAGACAAAGATGATACCTGATGTTAAGGTTTCATCATCAAATATAATATACCATGGTGTGTTTAAACTCGGAATTCATCTCCATTGTAATTCTTCACTTGCAACATGTCAGGTTTTAACCCTCAGTTCGAGTCTATCATAATGATAATTATCCAGATGATTGGCAGTCATGTAGGGACTCCTTCACAGTAACTGTTAATAAGAAATCATGTTCATGTATCTTCTGTTAAGACCTGAATTTTTGGTAATTTATTAAAAATGTACTAAATGAGATTTCTCTGGTGCTTGTTGAATAATATCTCCTCATTAACTACACACGATTCTGCTTTAATTTTATACTGAATACTAACAGCTCAAAAGCAAACAAAGGAAATGGCAATGCAATTACCATGATTTTGGGACTTAAGATAAACATTTCATCATTGAAATTATTGCTGTTAGTATCTGTCATTTCTGTAGTTGCTCAGGGGTCTTACTTTGACTTGTCTAGTTAATAACGTTGCAGGTTTATTACAGATTGCCTTACAGGGGAAAGAAAGATATTCTCTTCTGCTCTCCCATGGTAGGATTAAGCTTGTAGTTCTTACTGGAAGTTGACCTACTGACCTCACTCTTATTTATGCACAGCATGTACTGTTACCTGTGTAAAGATGTGCTAAGAAGTCTTGTTCTTCACCATGTAAAATCACAAATGAAATATCCCACTGGATAGATTAGTCTTTGTGGAGCCTACTTGCACTTTACAGGATTTGACCTGATTTTTTTTTTGAATGTAGAGGATGCTTCACATCACATATACTTTCCCTGATGGAATACATATATTCAATATGTTTCTTTTTTAAGAAGGTGTAAGAATGAGATTACTGATTTTCATTAAAAAACTGATTATATAAACTAGCTTCTGAGCTGTACAAGCTGTGTCATGTATTTTAGTTCTACACTTCACTTGTGAACACAAATTTGGTCCTTTTTAGATGACGCTCCACTTAAATGATTTGCCAATACCTTGCCTTTTTGATCACCCTTACCTTGTGTGAAACTCTAAGATATCATAATATTAGCTATTTCATTTTAATATTAGGGCCTGTTCATTTGCCACTGATTACTGGGCTGCCTGCACATGAAGTTATACAAAAGATACTGCATTGATTCAGACTATCAGAATGAGTTACTTCTCACCTAAATTAACATGATCATTGAAAATGCATTAGCACAAAGACCAAAAGGTGAAAACAGCTAGTTCAGTAGGACTTACTAAAGTAATGGATTTGCAGGCCTAAACTTGACCTGACTGAATTACTGTAGGTTTTCAAGAGGCAAAAGGAAGCAACTGAATGCAGGCTGGGAAATGAGGGAAATAAAAGCTATCACTTCTTAAAAGCAAACTGATCTCTATACTTAATAGTCAATCATCACTAACCATATCACTTTGCTTTATGCTGTATTTTACAACAAAGTTTTGTCTTTTTTCATTCTCCTTTCTTTTTGAAAGAATAAAGAATGGCATCATAGGTGAGGTAACTCACTCACACTTCATCAGTTTGCTCCTTACAAATCTTTGGATCTGGATGGCACAGCACCAGGCACTGTTGCAATGGTATTAGTAATCACAGTTGCCAGAGCCTTACAGTGTTAACTATGCTAACTGGTGTATGACTAAACTGCTGATGTAGTTCCTTCCCCTAGGAATGTATTCAAGAAGGTTTTGTGAAGATGATTTATGTCTTATGACAAAGGACACCATCTTTCCTAGGAGTTCTGTACGCATAACTAAGTGCAAAAGCATTAAAGGTAAAGAAAAATACTACTAGATGGCCCCAAGTGTAATAACACCTACATCTCTCAAGAAATAAATTACCCGAATGACATGGCATACTATGGGAAATGAATAGGAGAAAATATATATCAGTAAATCAACAGAAATTCAAACAACATTATGCTGCATGTCTAGCTGAAAGGAAATTCAGAATATTAGCTGACACACTATCCTTTAGCCACCCCCATTGCCAGCTGGTGTCAAAATGATCCTGGCTTTGTTTTATGTTTTTTAACAGGAAAGCAGTTCATCTTGAGGCAGGAGAATGACTTAACAAAAAAGTAAATTGTACAGTGAAGCAGTTTTATTCCTAGCTCTGCAACAGACTTCACACATGACGTTGGACAAATGCCTTAACTTTTCCATGTCTCAGTATGTCGATTAAAATTCTTATCTGTGGTCTATGGATGATTATAATAAATTAATATTGTCAAGATTTCCACTGTCATCCACAATTAAGTTCACTTTCAATAAGGACGTTTTATGGCTTTTCTAAGCTTTTCCATTTCTTTGTAAATTTGTTCATTTCTAATTATAAATTCATAATTTGTTCATTTATAATCAAAAAGTTTTCTCAAAAAGATGGTTTTGATCAACCTTGGAGTATGTCTATTGAAGGTAATTTTTTCTAATGCACCTGATCGATAAGTCTTCTGGGAAGTAAAATATACTTGTTCTGGTTTAAGACCGTTTACAACCATTATCTTGACTGTTAACTGTGAAAAGAATACTGTAAATTTCATCTTTCTTGACTGTGTAATAATCTGTGTTTCCAAATGGATGTATTTGTAACCCATGAGAATTTTGCCACCCTTTTCCATCTGAAACTAAACTGTTCATTGCAACTTTTTAACTACAAAAACAGACAATGGATCTATACCTCATTTTATGTAACTCAAGGTAATACCACTGATTTTAATAGAACTACAGAAATATTGAGTTGCTGGAGATCTAGAAAAACACTCATTGATTTAATTCAAAATAGCTAAGCAATATAGTCCAGAAAAACAAACCACATTTTCAACAGGAAATATTTGATGAGTACCAGTAATTTGATACACACTGGCAATTTCACATGAAAAAAAAATAAAAGAAAAAAAAATCCTTGTTCTCAAGAATTAGTCTTTTGAGTCATCTCTGCAGAAATTATTTAAAAGTATCTAAGCAGTGAATGTTCCCAACAGAATAAGGAATTTTTTGCTACTTTGCTAATGCCGGCTACTTAATAAAGAATGCTTGGGAAGTCATGAGTGCTTCACTACATCCCTTGATAGTCCTATCATATCTTTAAGGACAATAAAAGAAAGTGTAATTGTATCATCTACTCCAAAACCAGATGTGCCAGTTGAGAGTACATGTTAAAGCTACCAATGTTTTGAACTTTGACCTCCAGCTTAGTCTTTTATCATATTTGATTCTATTATTTCTGCGGAAATACTGCAGATGCTCCAACTTTGGTGAAATAGTATCATCAAAATTTTCCTCTCAGTAAGTTGCCTCAGCATGTTGGCTGTATCCTGGAAGGAATACACTGACTCCCCATCAAACATCAAATTGATTTTCAAATTGCTTTGATGGCTTATAAGGCAGTGCAGTTTGAGAAATCTGTATTTATCAGAATTGCTTTCTCTGCATGAACCCAGCCTCTCTTTGAGATCATAAAAAGAAAGTAAATTGGCAATTCTGGAATGAACAGTAGGGTACAAGCTCCGGAAAACGTATTTAGGTATTTTACAACTAAAATGTGTAATTGATTCTCAGACTAAGGTCTGTAATGTGACTCGATTCAGTCATATTTGTGTAGCATTTCAGACATCTGTAAATGATGAGCAGTATTTCTTTGCTTCTACATCCCTGTAATGATCTAGACCAGGACACAGGAACTGCCCTTCTTACACACTTCTAAGGAAAGGAATCTAGTCTGAAGGACACCTCATAGATGGAAAGGAAAGGATGGGCTGCTGTGTGCTTGAAGTTGACTTGTGAACATACAGAGGATTTTATGTCATGCCAGTAGGAAATTTGCCAGTGCACACACCATACAGAGTTCTTTCTATATGTTCAAAATTCGTATTTGCAGGTGCTGAGCATAGACCAAAAGATGAACCTGGTCTAAATAACCTCCTTTTGTACCCTTTGACTTACAAGCTTAAAGTCACAGTCAATAAATTTTACTCTTAAACATGTTTAAGTTTGCAACTGAGCAAATAAAAAACCTTTCCTCCTTCAAAAATACCAAAATTAAAGCCTTCCATATTACTTAATTTTAATGTAGTAGCAGCTGAACATCCATTTACCTCGAATTTATTGTTCTAGAATTCGTTTCTCATATAATAAATGATAAAAACTAAATTTCTGAGTTTCTGAAAGAATTTCCTGAAGCCAAAGTAATTTTCCAAGCACATTTCTCCCTTTCAATGGGAAAAGAGTGTAAGCGAGTGTTTCTGCTAAGCCTTCTATCAAATCAGCTGTATGCTCTCACTTTTAGGTATGAGGACCCCAAACTCTTTCAATGGTAGTAATGAAATTCTGTGAACAGTATTATTTTTCATACGCCTCTATCTATTACGATCATTGATTTTTAATATATTCTTTTTTATGGTGGTCTTACTCAGGTGACCCCCAGAATGTATTTATTCTGTCATCATTATAACTTGTCTGTGTTGTGTGTGTGATAAATATAATTCTTCAAAAATCAGGATTTTTAAATGTTTATCCATAACTACATAAATGTTTTATTTAATTTTTTGAAAATAAGTCTCATCAATTGTAAAGCATCAGAACATGTTTTCTAAGGCAGCTTAGAAATCTCTTTCTATAGAAAATATGCCAGGTATTTTATAATATGTGAAACATAATTCATGGAAGTAAGGAGGATTCTCAGTAAATTTTTTTTTTTTGTAGATAAGTGAGAGTTTAATAGTGAGAACTGCACAAAAGAAAACAGTTTTCACATGCTGGAGGAAAAAAAAATCAAGGAAATATAAAATTCAGTCTAACCTAAACTAATTTTTTTACTAGTCTATGTTCTGGCATGTACTCTGTTTCTGACCCTACCAAGCTAAGGAAAAAGTTTTGAGGAATACAATTTGCCTGCTTTCCTCTTACTGACTTTTCTTTCATGAAAATAAATTGTAAGCTCTGATTAAGTATTTTTAGAAGATGTAACAAAATAAATTGTTGGACTCAGATGAATTAGCTCAATAATTATAACAATAAATATTTTTCAACCTTTCAAAATAAAGATCTTGCTGGCCATCGAAAATTACTTTTAAATTGTATCCTTTATTTTTAATAGCATATGCAAATATTTATTTTGACATTTTTATATGACTATCAATTTCCTTCATTAAAATTCTTTGAAATGCTTTGAACTTTATAATGAGACAGGGTGGCTGCAATTTCAATTAAATTAGACTGTATGTTTTCTTGACAAGCTACTTTGAGTTAAGTTAAAAAAAAAAATGTATTTTCTTTCTGTTAAAGAACATAAAAATCAATTAAAATGTCAAAAATAATTTCAATTAGATGATAATAGAAATAAGCGTTGTTGACAACTTAAGTAAAAATGTCAGAAGTTTAAAGCTTTTTTTCTTCTCTTAACTGTAAAATATTTTAAAATTGTGATTCGTATTCTTTGATCAGGACAGATACTTGGTCTTTGCCTTCAAAATGACAAGGATTTGTCTTGTAGGAAGATAATATATCTGTGACATACTACCAGTTTTACTTGATAAATACAAAACTGCATTTCTATACATGTATTTCCCCCTAAATATGACAGATGTAACCCCTGCAATCATAATTAGAACATATTTATTTGTTCAAGACAATTTCAGTTAGTTGCATCTGACACACGTGACGTTACCACATAAGCAAGTTAAACATAGCCCAGAGAACTTATTATGTAATGGTGTGTACATTGACCTGGTGGACTCATAGGTCAAGAATATGGCAAACAGAGTGAAACCAGTCATGTTTACTTATAGTGCTACAATGCAATTAGTAACTTTATGAACAGACTAAGTCCAGTACTTCATGCTCGTTATTTGATTTGGACAAATCATGTAATTGTAACCTTGGAAGGGGCTACTTTTATAAAGGTCTTCATGGTGAGTGTTCATTAATTATATTTTGTAAAATTATTATGTTCTCTTTTTTTTTTTTTTTAATTGTTCATTAACATTCCTGTTAGGAACAGCAATTGCAGAAAGCACATCAGAATGGTTAAATACACACATCTTTTGTGACACACTAAAAAACAACAACAAAGTGTTCTGGAGACATTATTGTTTTACCTACACAATTAGCTCCACTTAAAATAATTGTACTGTAGCATTTTTATTTTATAAACGCATAAAGAGATCTCAGCTGAGATTAGTCTCCTCTTTTAATACAGAATGTGCAAACATACAGACAGAGAAATTATTCATGCTCCATAGACATGAACACAGCCTCATAGAAATAAATTCATGAAACAACAAAAGGACTTACCTAAGTTCGTAGAAGATATATCTTTAAGTAAAACCTACAGAAATGTTCCAAGCTCCAGCATGCAGTCTCATGCCACACTGAAGGGACAGTTTGAGCGGTTAGAAGTAACCTATCCTGGTTTCTGTAGAAACCAAAGGGAGCTGCTGACACCCAGATGAGATGACCAGGACAGTGATAAGGGTGTTAAGATCTATTTTCTGTGTGCTAGAAAAGCAGTCAATCAATGACTCAGCCAGGAATAGGATACAGATTCATAGAATCACTGTCCTTGACATCCATGGATGATAGTGCAAAATAACATTTTCATTAGCATGGATTATAGCCTGTGGGCTCAGAACTTCATTTCTGCAGCCTCCTGAAATATTTGATAAGATCTTTTTCCCCCTTAACTAACTCTGCTTTCTGTGGAAATTGAAGGTACTCAGTATTTTGCAAGAGTGAAAGTGGAAAGATAAGTCTATAGGCTATAACATTACATGACATAAATCAGCATCATTACAGTAGAACTATCCTGATTTATACCTCCTGAATTACAGTCTCATAAAATTTCCAACAAGTTAGTAGGTATTTCTTAAAATTAATGAAAACTTGACAGATTTGAATATCTATAATTTATTCTAACAAACTATGTTTTGGGGAAGAGAGTTTAGTATGGTAACATACAACTTTTATTTATACTGCCAAAACAAAACTCTCAAAGTTGAAAAACTCATGCTAAGTATTTAAAGTGTATTTAAAACTCTCACCATAAATTGAATATAATTAAACTTAAATAACTTAGAAAAGCCCTAAAAAGATAGATTTATGAATGAGAGGAGGTGTAGCACTTCAGCATCTATTCTTTCAGTAGCATTGAAGCTCATGTAAAAAATATACTGAATTCCTGCATGTTTTACCCCCCTGAACATCACTGATTTATTATCTCTTCTTCTTTCTTCATCTACAATACTTCTACTTTTTTTCCTAAAGGCTATTTCCCAAGCTGTTCCATCATAGATATCAAACACAATTGTACCTTGTGAGATGAGACAATTTTTTTCAAATGCCAAAAGTAAGTGAAGAATTAGGATACTCTATTTTGTCATATCAGCCGTCATATCTGTTTTCAGTAATACTGTAACCTATATATATATATTTGACTAGAATGTTGTGAATGTGTTGAAGTTGGACACCAGTAGTGTAACATATGCTTCTACAGACTGCCTGAAGAAAAGAGGATGCAAAAACCTCTGATTTCTAAAACATATATTATTCATTCTAGAGACATATAGCTGCTTTAGTGTTTGTTTTGGTCTGTTGATGGTTTCTTACATAAAAATACCTCTTTAACACATACCACAGAAATAAAGAATGAATAATACGCTGTTGAAAGGACAGAAATGGACTCCCTGGAGAAACACTAAGTAACTGGTAAACACCGTAAATTAACAGGAACCAATGCTTAGTTAAAGAGTTGTTCATTACGGGTGTCATGGTTTAGCCCCAGTCAGCAGCTGAGCACCACACAGCTGCTTTCTCACCTCACCCCTTCCCCCAAAGGGATGGGGGAAAAAATCAGAAGAAAAAGGTAAGAAAAATTGTTTGCTGAGTTAAGAACAGTTTAATGATTGAAAATGCATGAAATAAAATAATACGTCAATTAATGACATTTATCATAACACGTAATGAAAAAAAGGAAAAATAAAGGTAAAAAAAATATACAACTCACCACCACTGGCCAACAGATACCAAGTCACTCGCTCAGCAGTGATATCCCCTCCTACAAACTCCTTCACCTTATAAACCAATGATGTTTGATGGCATGAAATGTCACTCTGGTCAGTTTGAGTCAGCTGTCCAGGCTGTGTCACCTCCCAGCTTCTTGCAAGACAGAAGCTGGGAACAAAGGTGAATCTCACAAACTGGAAAAGTCTTTGGCTTGATATAAATACTACTTAGCAAGAACTAAAAACTTTAACCTGTTTTCAATACTCAGCACAAATCCAAAACAGAACCTCATGCTATCTACCGTAAGGAAAACAAACTCTATTCCAACTAATACAAGCACAAGTGGGAAGATTAACCTTCTGTCCTTTGGCTTGATTTTGGAATTGCAACACAGGGATTTATAGCAGAATTTGTGTGCATGGTTAAAGGGAGGCCTACATTCCAAATATCCCCAAATTATGATGAAGAGGAAATCGAATCAATGAAATCTAGAGAGCTCTGGATGATGAGAAAACCATCCCTGCAGCACAAGCAAAGTTGGAATAACCACCAGTACTCCCCCTGAATGGCAGTTCCTCATCGTGTTGTCCATTCAGCAAAGCACTTCAAGGGCTGGTCCAACACAGCCTGCTTTACTGAACTTCTTGGTACCAGAGGGCAGTGAAAGGAGAAGCTGGGAGGGGATGTTTTACAAGGGTCTGTAGCAACAGGACAAAGGGTCCTGGGTTTAAATTGAAAGTGGGGAGGTTTAGATTAGATATCAGGAAGAAATTCTTCACGGAGAGGGTGGTGAGGCACTGGAAGAGGTTGCCCAGAGATGTTGTGGATGCCCCATCCCTGGATGTCTTCAAGGCCAGGCTGGGTGAGGCTTTGAGCAACATGGTCTAGTGGAAGGTGTCCCTGCCCATGGCAGGGGGGTTGGAACTAGGTGATCTTTAAGGTCCCTTCCAACCCAAACCATTCTGTGATTTTATGAGAAGAGGATGGAGGAGGGCGTTGTCTTGTTTTAGCTGTTCTGACTATTCTTGAGTGTTGAAAGATGAATACTTTTATTATTTGTTATTGATTTTTAAACTTCCTTGAGTACTGAGTTAATTTTCTTAAAGCTACAACTGAAAGTGCTTTTAAAAGGAATACAAGAAGCCAAGAAATGTATGCTTTGCCATACCTTTTGATTTAAAAAATACCCCAAACTTATTTTTCTTTATTCATGTTGCATTGGATTTTGGTTTTGGTTTTGGGTTTTTTTTAACCAGATGAATCCAGCTCTAGATGATGTATAATCCCACTTTTCCCATTTTCTCATAGTTCTTTGTTTTGACCAGTGTCAAAACACTTCTGTCTATCATTTCTTAATGACATAAAACAGCACAAGCTATACGTTTCAAGTTAAAATATAATAACATAAGGTTGACAACATAAATTTATCAATACTATGCAGCTAGCACTGCAATTACAAGCAGTGTCTGTTTTCCTAGACTTACAAAGGTTAAACTTCATGCATTCATAAACTAAATGTAAGAAATTATTTCAAAGGATCTGGAAGTGAATATACAATTTAAATCACTGTATTTGAGTTGTGCAGTACGGTTGTGGCAATAGGAAGGCTACAGGAGTGGCTTCTGTGAGAAGCTACTAGAAACTTCCCTTATTTCTGATAGAGCCAGTGCCAACCGACTCCAAGATGGACCTGCTGCTAGGCAAAGCCAAGACCCTCAGTGGGGGTGGTAGGACCTCTGGGATAACATCTTTAAGGTGTGAGAATATCTGAGACAAACAGACCTGCAGACACCCAGGTCAGTGGAGAAGGAGGGGGAGGAGGTGTTCTGGGCACCAGAGCAGAGGTTCCCTGGCATTCTGTGGTGCAGACCATGGTGAGGCTGGCTCAGCCATGGAGGGTCACGGTGTAGCACAGACCCAACTGCAGCCCAGAGAGGGTCCCATCCTGGAGCAAGGGGATGAATGAAAGAGGCTGTGACCCTGTGGGAAGCCCATGCTGGAGCAGGCTCTTGGCAGGAGCTGTGGACCTGTGGAGAGAAGAGATCATACTCAAGCAGGACTTGTGACCCCATGGGGAGCTCATGCTCAAGCAGTTGATGAAATGCAGCCCATGGGAAGGACCCACATCAGAGGAGTTTGTGGAGGACTGTCTCCTGTGAGAGGGACTTGACACTGAAGAAGGGGAAGAGTGTGAAGAGTTTTCCTGAGGAGGAAAGAGCAGCAGAAATGTTTGATGAACTGACTATAACCCCCATTCCCCATCCCCCTGTGCTTCTAGGGTGGTGGAGACAGAGAACAAGCAGGAGTGATGGTGATCCCAGGAAGAAGGGAGAGGTGGGGGGAAAGTGGTTTAAAATTTAGTATTTATTTCCCTTTGTCCTACTCTGATTTGATTGCTAACAAATTAAACCAATTTTCCCAAGTCTGGTTTGCCTATGACAATATTTGGTGAGTGATCTCTCCCTGTCCTTATCTTCACCCACTAACCTCTTTTTATATTTTCTCTCCCCTACCCAGCTCTGGAGAGGAGCGATAGAATGGCTTTGGTGGGCACCTGGGATCTAGCCAGGGTCAAACCCCCATAAATACGCAAGTTATTAATAAATATGCTATCATCATATTATCTCTCTGAGACACAATCTTTCCCAGCCCAGGACCCACAGTGATAAAAGACATAGCAAGAAGAATCAACAGCTTCCCTTTTGCATTTCCATAATTTTTCAGGGTTTCTTGATCATGACAGAGGTGTTTATAGGTTCAAGAACAGCCCCTCAGTGTGAGATGGGGTCTAGAAAGGAATACGAGTAGTGAGGATGGGTCAGGAAGACATTACAAGAAATGGAGAAGAACCTAATTTTACTGTTCACCATGTTCCATGAACAGGTCCAACCTCTGAAGTAATCCAGAACTTGGAATGTGTAAGGATGTTGTTTAACACTCCAGAATTCCTCTTGTTGGAGGTTTCTATATTTTGTTCCGTACCTGAACTAGAGTAGTCTTACTGAATCATCCCACCATCTGAATATGAAATGTATACTTCTCAGGGTGTGTTCCCATTATAATTACATATTCTACAGCAAAAGATACATGAAGTAGCAATATATTTTTAATTATACCTATAAATATGTTGGACTTCAGAAAAGTATCATACTGATATGCCTCAGAAAATGATTTTAAAATCATACTATATATTTACCATCAGACATACAATTATCTGGGTTTTTTTTACTGGTTTACAGTGGTTATTTCTATAAATTTTTCAATCATTTTCTATTTATAAAGTAGAACAAAATCAATTGCACCAGAATTCATAGAAAAACATCTCCAGGCACTGTTCCTGTGCCCCTTCTCTTGAGAGAAATCTTTAAAGTCCCAAGAAATACACATTTGCTACAACTGTCTATATTAATTAAAATATAAAAGTAGCTAAATTATCCCATTACCACAAAACCAAGGAAACAACAAATTTCAGACACTGAACAGCATGGATGAGTGGAAGAAAATATGGTATCCAATTTTAATTTATTCTCAGTAAATCTCATGTGTTTTGTAGACCTGTTCAAACGTATTAGTAATATATTAATTTATTCATTGAAAATATTCAATAGGAAATATTCAAATTATTTCTGTTCCTACAAAAATAAAACCATAAAAATATCACAAAATATGGGGTTTTTTCTGATGTCAGCAATAATCATACAAAAAAAAAAAAAACCAACCCAAGAAAAAAATCCCAGAAATATAATGTAACTGCATTTTACATGTTTGGTCAAAATTTTGGCCTTACACCCCTAAAAAAATAAAAAATAGGGGATGTTTACATCAATAGGAAAAACATAAACGATTTCTGTGATAAAAGATTTATCCCTCTGAAAATATTGTATATATGTGTACATGAATCATCATTAACTATGTATGATTATTATTTCTTCCAGCCTTAGCTGGACATCATCTGCTCATTAATTCAGATTAACAAATGGGAGTTTGTGACATTATGTTTGAGGGTGACATATCTAGGACATTTTTGAAAACTATAGTATTACCAACAGTGTAGGCATATGTTAATCATAGAATCATAGAATGGTTAGGGTTGGAAGGGACCTTAAAGATCACCTAGTTCCAATCCCCCTGCCATGGGCAGGGACCCCTTCCACTAGACCAGGTTGCTCAAAGCCACATCCAGCCTGGCCTTGAACACTTCCAGGGATGGGTTGTCCACATCTCTGGGCAACCTGTTCCAGTGCCTCACCACCGTCTCTGTGAAGAATTTCTTCCTGACATCTAATCTAAACCTCCCTGATTTCAAATTATACCCATTACCCCTTGTTCTATCACTACAGGCTCTTGTAAAAAGTCCTCTCCCAGTACCCTTGTAGGCCCCCTTCAGATACTGGAAAGCTGCAATGAGGTCTCCTCGGAGCCTCCTCTTCTCCAGGCGGAACAAGCCCAGTTCTTGCAGCCTTTCGTCATAGGAGAGGTGCTCCAGCCCTCTGATCATCTTCGTGGCCTCCTCTGGACTCGCTCCAAGTGGTCAATATCCTTCTGATATTGAGGGCTCCGCAGCTGGATGCAGTACTCCAGGTGGGGTCTCACCAGAGCAGAGTAGAGGGGCAGAATCCCCTCCCTCGACCTGCTGGCCACACCTCTCCAGAGATACGGTTGGCCCAGGATACGGTTGGCCTTCT
>NW_010270510.1:0-5945 GCF_000690775.1 Eurypyga helias
TCCCGCCCCCCGACTCCCCCCGCGGCGGAAGGAGAGGCGAGGCCGGGCCAGGACCCTACGTGCCTTTATTACAGACTACCAAGCATCAGTGAGACCCATCACCCAGTCACTAACTACACATCTACAGCACAGATCTGGCGAGAGGAGAATAAACAGTCATTAAATTATGAGATATGATTAAATCATCGACCGATAGAAAATTTATATAATAAAGCCAGAAAAAAGGTGTAAAATATAGTTTACAATAATTATTCACATTCAAGGCTGTACATCAATACATACAACACCATGGCCCCGAACATGAATCCGATCCAAATAATTCATATATTAGAATTTAAATAACACAGACGGAACGAGAGGCCACCGAGAGCCGGCAACAGCCTCAGAAGAGCAAAGATACAAGAGCGTGTCGTCCACCGTCGCATGATTTGCTTCTGGGTTCATGAGTTCTTGGAGGAGGGGAGATTGTTTCGGGGCGGTTGCTGAGGGGAGGTGCAGTTTTTCGTTGGGTTGTGTTCCTGCTTCTCTCCGTACACCACAGACACAGCTACAGACCAGGTAGAGAACGCCACACACGCAACGGCCGCTGACCTGCCAACCGCGCGCAGCTACCACAGCTGAGGCTTCCCGGTGCCGACGCTTCTTCTTTTCTCAGTGACGGTCATTTTACGTTCTGCCACAACTCAGAGCATCTGCCACCGTCGGTTCGCGGACAGGTGGAGGAAGCTCTGCCGCAGGGCAGCCATGGACACCGCCACGCTGACCGACCGACCAGCTCAGCGCGTGCCAAGGAACCTCTCCAAGTGCGCACTGCGTGAAGCCGTTTCCCCGAGAGGGAACATTCAGCTACCAGTCTTGTAACTGAAAGCATGCCTCCGGCTCAGAGAACTCCCCACCTGTAAGCTCACTGATCAGCTGACGCACCACCTGTGACGTGAAGCTCTGCAGGAGCGCTTCGCTCCGTTACGAAAATATTTGGTAAGTTACAGGCATTCGGCAAAATTTCAGATATAAAGACCACACCTACTCTCCTAATTCAGTAGCGGAAAGCTAGATCAGAAGCCACAGGCTGTATCTCCAGGCCACTGTTCACTCAGGTCTCTCCTCAGCAGGGGGCGGAAATCAGAAGTTCTGTCCACGGGCCGAGGGAAGGATTTAAGTTGAGTTTACTACCTCGTTCAAAAGCAGCTGCTGAACGGACGTGTAGGAAATCCTCAGGATTCTTCAGAGCTCCCAGCACGAAACATAAGGACATTGAGCACATTAAATTGAGCATCTTGAACAATGAAAATGGATTACAATTGTCACACCCTTGTTTCAACCTACAGTTTTTCCAGGCTTACACACAGGAGATACCCCACAGCTACGTCATGCCAGCAGAAGGGGGGCGGGACACGGCACTGTCTGACGGCCGGACGTCTGCAGGATCTAAGCACTTTGCAACCGAGCCTGAGTAGTAATACCAGTCTGCTCACACTGCCGGCGTCGCACCTGGAGCAAGTCTTCCTCACTATAAATCCTTCCCAAAACTGGGCTTCAGGGCCAATGGCAATAAACTCAGCTTTCCAGTTTATCCTGCAGCTTGAAACTTCCTGTGACTGGGCTGGACACTGAGCAGAGCAGTGAGGCAAGAATCCTTCCTAGCAGTAGCACTCCATCCTGTAGGCTCCACCTCACAGAAAACACACAAATGCAAGTTTGGAAAGTTCAAATCCCAAGTGAAACAATTACGACATCACTGACCCGATTTTTTAGAAATGGTTGGCAATTTCTCAAGATGCAAAAGATGGAATAAATCAACCCACAAGTGGGTTTGCAGCGAGGCGTCTCCAGGTGCCTGACAACCCATTCTGTGCTTAGACTGAGCTCGGGCAGAGAGCAGCCAGATGAAGTGGCTTATCCGCAGCTCTGAGGAACCCCCACCGTGCGTTTCATTCCACGACTCCCATGAACCACTGGAGTGATGTTCAGGACAAGGATGTGGAGCTGCCCCACTTGCGGTGCCTGCGCTGGAACAGGAACCAGCTCCTCGCTGTGTGCAGCACCTGCCAGCATGCTCTTCCCTGGACAAACCAGTGAAATGCACTGAAATCCAGGATTGCTGCTTCGCCTCGCCCTGCTCTTCTGCCATCTTTCCAAGCCACCTATTTCACCTGCAGTCCAAGACAAATGCCTCTCCCAGAAAAGTCCTAGTCCCTTCCCAAAAAAACAGCAGGTGAGGAAGCCTCGATTTGGAACACAAGTTCTAAGGGCAGGATGCCTGTGAGACGCTCACCATTTTCTGTGACAGCACTGTTGACAGAGAAAGGGAAGACCAGGATGCAGACGCCGGCCTTCCGGGCACTTGACAGCTTACGGCTACGGAGATCTCCTTGGCTGAAAGCTTTTGGTGGGCAGGATGGAAGTCAGAGAGGATTTTCAGGGTGTGAAAAAGCAGAGCAATTACTTTGCTATGGCAAAATGACTACAAGTCTAAGTATTACAGCAAACACGTTTAAGCACTCCCAGGTTTTCACCAAGCGAACGGAGATCACTGTCTCCCAACAGAGCTGAGGTGTTCACAACCACACCAGGCTTTTTCAGCGAGACCAAGTTTTGTCACACTGCACAGCAGTGGCACCAGGAATCTCTGTCTCTGCCAAGCTTGCATATACCAAGTTGGGAATCCATCCACACCTCTACAGCAAAGATGAAATCCAAGAGCAGTGCCTCCAGTGGACCCAACGTATATCTGAAATTCGGCACCACAACCAACCTACAGTGCACGTCCTCTTGGCTGGAATGGTAAACTCGGGGCAGGCAGGCGTACCGCGCTACTCGCGTTCCAGTGACATGGAATTTCTCATGATGCAAAGGGGGTGCTGTTCTGTCCTTGTCACCTCAGCTGTTACAGGAAACTTCGCTCCCTGGACACAGGCGCCGTAAGCCAGTGATCTGCTTCCTCAGGTCTGTGTACGTGGTGGGGTAATGGGAGACTGAGAGAATGTAGTTCCTCCAAAAGAAAAGGCAGCTGCACTCTCTCCTTCGAAGGCTAAAAGGTACTGGAAAAACTGAACTGCCATCACGATCAACTACGTGTTCTACACGTAGAGAACTACAGTAAGAGATCAATAATAAATCTCCTTCAGCCCGCGAAACGCCAAAATACCCAACATTCATGTGTTTTCTGAGAAATCCTGCTAAGCCACTGCTTTTACAGATGTGCTGCTAGAACAGTACCCACGAGCTTTCCAGCAGCGCGGGGGGAAGGAAAAGCACGTCACAGTACCAGACCTCAGACTGCAAAGAGAGGGTATGTGTGGAAGGTGACTGAGCAGGTGTGATGCTTACACTGCCTTTAAAGCAGGGCAGGAACACCTCTGTCCAGGGCCAGGTCACTCCTCTCTGCAAGGTTCAGGAACACAGGCATGTTGAAAAGACCATCGGGAAAGCTGGGTTTAGCACACAGGAAGCGATGTCCTTGCAATGTTACAAGAAATGTTTGACCACAAAAAAGCCTTAATTTGAAGACAATAAAGGAGATCGATATGAAAAATATTTTCATCTTCTAGATATGCCTGAAGTACCATAGATCTTCCCCTCCGTATCAATATTTTCCTTTGAACTTTTAACCAGACTACTTCACAGATTTAATATTTTAATTGACTAATTTTTTTCAGAGTTGCTAAATATTCGGCCAAATACCAAAAATAGGATTATTTGTACACCTCATTATGCAATGAGACAAAAAAAGTCAAGTAATCAGTTGTACAAAGCTTCCCCACTTTCTCGTCTGCCCAGGCAACAGGCTGCCCCACGAAAACGCACAGCACACGCACACCCTGGAAAGAAAGCTCCTGGCATCATCTCCCGGAGCGGGGAAGAAACATTCACTGCTTCAGTAGTAACCTTTCCCCCACACTCCCTAGTTAATGTTTTAGTGGGCAGTCGTTAAGAGCACGCTGGTAAGTTCACTGTCCCTGGACTGAACACACACGATTCCTTAAGATTTAAACGGGACATGTAAAATCTCACGTGCTCCCGAGGCCAACACTTCAACTGGAGGAAACTGTCAGAGCCATGCTCGGCACGCTCCCCTCTCCAGACCTGGGTCACCGGAGCCTGTCTGCCGTGTCCAGCCGAATCGCTCACAGTCACGGAAGTACCACGTAAGCCCCGCGGCCAGAGCCGCGCTAGGAGTCGCCCGAGGGTGCGACTGGCTCCAGGCGCCGCATCCCCATGGGCTGGGACTGCGAGCAAAGGGGGAGAGAACAAAGGGGGGTGCTCAGAAGAGGTGTATGAAAGCTCCCTGATGAAACAGAGTTTAATGATCAAGTGACAGAAAACTCCAGCCCCCTGAACCGCAAGGCTGGTGCGGGATTCGGCGTGTGCACGTGGGCTGGTTCACACTCCTCTGAAGTGAGACTGGTAACGCAAGGTCTGTCCGCTGGTCTGCAGCAGAAATTGAGCTGAAGTGCACAAAAGCAAGATCTTCACGGCGATGATATGCATGTGGAAGCCTCAACAGAAGCACAAAGAGCGAGCAAAGCAACCCTGAATTCCATTCGGTTTTTGCTTTTCTTTTTTCTTTCCTTAAAAAACCCCAACACAGACCATTCCAGACATACGCTTCCCTTGAGATGGCAACGGGTGGGCTGTAAAGACTCCTCGGATAGGCTGCACACGGAGTTCTAGCAGCAAGTAGGGAAACTGGGACATTTTGGATGCGCTTTACTATTTCGCAGCGTTCTGGTGGTATCTGTGCCGCCAGACTTCATGGATCTTTTTGCACCATTTGTGCGCATTCCCACTCGGGTCCATCAGGTAATATGTCCTGTTTGGCTGCAAGCGAACAACGTTTGATGAGCACTCCAAGCACAGTTTAACTGAAAAGCACCTACCACTAAAACAGCTCTTTGGTATCAGTCCAGAAACCTGCCCAAGCCAGACCTGACTGCGGGTCATAACGTTACGCGGCACCGCGTAACCCCACACCCGGCAGCACAACGTCCTGAAGCAGCCAACTGGCAACGTGTTGCTGGTGCACTCCAACACATCCCCTACAAACCAGAGGGATAATTTGAGAGTCCCTAAGAAATTCTTCAAATCCCCAAATCCACTTAAGAGTTCATTTACACACAAACAGTAAAAATACATTTGCACTTTTGTGGTAAATGTGCATGTCATGGGGTTTCTCTTGTTTGGTTTGGGGTTTTTTGGGTTTCATGGTTTTCTTAAGGCTACCAACACTTGTATAATTCCATAAACATTTTCTCCAGACCAATTTGTTAAGAGCATACAACAATTGTCCAAAGACCTTGGTGCAACTCAGAGAAATGAAAGAAAGTCACTTACTGTGTGAACAAAAAATGTCTTAAAATTCTTGGCTTCTGGCCGCAGCTCTAAAGACCAGGGAATTTCTCCTTTCAGAACTTTGTTGACAGGATCCACGTAATAGAGGTGGGGCCCTTCTGTGAGCAACAGCTGGCGCCGGCGTGCAAACAGTCCCTAATGAGAAAAGCAGAAACAGCGACAATCCAGGTCAGATCCAGGAAAGACACCAGGGTTCAGGAATTAGGGCTCATGTTTTATTTTCTGGTACGTGTGGCTTGATTCACGTGCAGCCACACACAAGACAGAGCTTTGCACAACCTGTACTGGACTAGGAGGAGCACAGGGAACTAAAACTCATTTACTGCGGTCTCAATGTGAAAGCTTC
The DNA here is from genome assembly GCF_000690775.1 of Eurypyga helias. NCBI lineage: Eukaryota > Metazoa > Chordata > Aves > Eurypygiformes > Eurypygidae > Eurypyga > Eurypyga helias. The sequence goes on from NW_010270510.1 coordinate 5,699, forward strand.
AACAGCACAGTTACTTTTAGCCTTTTCCAAAAATCAAGAGCACAGCACTAAATCAAGGAAAAAAAACCCCTATTCTCAAGAAATCACCACATTTTAAAACATAAACAAAACAATTTGACAAGAACAAGTAAGTTGTAAGTGGGAAAGGCTGTGGGCATAGGCCAACTAGACATTAGTAAAGCCCTGGACACCACCTCCCACAGCATCTCCTGGACAAACGAACTGCTCATGGCTTGGATGGGCTCAC
>NW_010270510.1:6558-12070 GCF_000690775.1 Eurypyga helias
CATGGGGAGTGGCTGAGGGAGCTGGGGGGGTTCAGCCTGGAGAAGAGGAGGCTCAGGGGAGACCTTATCGCTCCCTACAGCTCCCTAAAAGGCGGGTAGAGAGGGGGTCGGTCCCTTCGCCCAAGGGACAAGTGATGGGACAGGAGGAAACGGCCTCAAGTTGTGCCAGGCGAGGTTTAGATGGGGTATCAGGGAAATTCCTTCCTGGAAAGGGCTGTCAGGATTGGAACAGGCTGCCCAGGGACAGGGGGAGTCACCATCCCGGGAAGGGTTTATGAGCCGTGGGGATGAACTGCTTAAGAGACTTGGTTTAGTGGTGGCTTTATCAGCGTCAGGTTAAGGGTTAGTCTTGATATTCATAAAGGTCTTTTCCAACCTAAAATATTCTATAATTCTAAGTTCAACAAGAAAGCTCTAAGCCAGCATGCCTAACTGTGCTGCAACGGTACAGAAATCTGACAGCCGCATCTTATTCTAGGGAATTAAGAAAAGCCCTTACCTTTCTTTTGTCCACTGGACCCATTTTTAGGATTAAGTTATTTTCTACAAACTGATGCCTAAAAAAAGAAAAAAAATAATCACTCCAGAAATCATTCTTCCACAGAAACAGACTATTATTATCAAGCAGTTTTCCATGTCTCTCCCTAATGCCTCCTTTTGCACCAAAGTTCTGAGCAACTCGACTGGATGAGGTTTGGACTTTTCCTCACTCCACACCGAAGAGTTTTTCTTAAATGCGACAGGGAGGGGAGTGTGTGTGGAAATAACACATGAGAAACTGCTCTCAGGAGTGAAGAGCTAACACATACAGAGTCTAGAGGTATTTTGGTTAGATATCAACAGGATATTATCATTCAATAAAAACCAACTATGGCAAACCTTAGGAAAGAAGGACCTTGCCTAGTTCTAGGAGTCTGTAGAGGGAAAGCTTCTCAGCCCTGGTGTAGCACCACTTCTGTCTACCTGCTAAGCATACTCCACAGCATCTTCTACACCTTGTAAACCTTAAAAGCACAGCATTAGGTTTTCACTGCTATTAGTTTAAAAACAGAAGTCAAGAAAAATACAGTTGCCAATTGTCTGCTTAAAGCTAAAGACTGACAAATATCACTTTGAATCAGAAGAAGTTATTTCTCTGGATTCCTTACTGCTGTGCAGCAACAGATGAGCTGTATTCCAAGAGCTTACCAAGGATTTCCACCGGCTTGTTTTGCCAGAAGTAACCTCTTTTCGTCTTCAGAAAACTGTAAATCCAGCTCAAAGGAATTGTTGTCAAGGTCATGAATGTACTGTTCAATATTTCCTCCTGACGTCTGGGCTGTACTTGTCTCTGGGGCAGACAGTGAATGGGAAGAGGCAGAACCAGAAACTTGCATGCAGCCAAACTGACTCAAGAGATTATCATACTGAAGGGAGAAAAAAAATGAAGCAAAGAAATTTCTTTGATTAGAAAGAGCTTATTTTGTACTAAACTGTGGCTTTAAATTTAAGCATGCTTTTTTTTATGATGCTTTTGAGCAAAAAGACAGCTGACTCTCTATAGATAAACAGGCACTTAGCCAAAAAAGTATGCTTGGTAAAAGCAAACCAACCAGCATTTTTGCTAAACACTACAGAAAAATGCTGACTAGTTCAAACTTTAACCAGCAATTTCATATTAGATTCTTAATAATTGAGTCTTCATTAAAACATAATCACTAGCTTCAGTAAGAACATTCCCTATGCAGTAGTTATGCTGTAATCAAAGTCCCAGGCAGCATCAGAGCTGAACACAGCAAGACAAACATACATTTCCATAACAGTCTTCATCATCCTCTGACATAGCAGGTAAATACGCTGTAAGTTTTGGAGGTGTCTGAAGATGTAGGTTCTCCCACACAATGGATTCGAAGAAGGGGTGAGCCTTAAGAGGTCCATATCCTCCCATTTCTTCACAGCCTAATCTGTTGGTAGCATCTAGAACCTGAGTAAGTAACAAGTAAGTTAACATGCATAGAATGACGAGGCAGGGGCGAGCACCGCTCACATTCACACAGCAACACACAGAAACCTAAACCCAGTTGCTTTCAGTGCCCCAAGCATACACATCTGGTATATAGGGAGAGCACGCAGAATTCAAGATGTTACTTGTCAGTGTGTCTGGTCAGCAACGTTTTGTATTAGACCAGCGCACGGAAGCAGAGACAGGAGCATTTCTTTGGGTCCAACAGTTTCTTGGCTTTGTTTCTTCATAAAGACAGAAACAGAACCCAGCAATCACCCAGAGAAGGTCTGACGGAGCACAGCTCATGGAAGGATAGCCCAGCATCACATTCTAGCGATGCAAGAAGCTGTCGAAGGCACAGTTGGTGTCAAGTATCAACCTCTCAAGCACCCTAAAACCACACAGTTCTCAGGATACTGATGCAACCTGGACCTTACCACTCAGCAGGTGCTAGCTTGGCCACTGAGCTGGCCTGGCCACAGGAACGTGCTGCCAGGCCCTCTGCAGTGGTTGCACTCAGCAGCCACAAACTGAGGAGACAGAGTTTCCCCCTCACCCCATGTGAACATGCTAGGATATTGAACTTCCAAAACCTTATACCACCCAGGATGTTCCCTGCATATTCAGTTTAGTGTCAGGGTGGTATCCCACTGATGAGACAGGACTATTTCAAACATTCACACGCACAGTAATTCTTCAGCTGATACTGAGACATGCACTAAGTGCAAGGTAAATGCATGCTAAAACGCGAGGTAAGTTGATTTACATGGTAATTAATATACCTCCCCGTGACATAGAGAACACTCTTTTCAACTAAAGAATTCATTGTACAACCCAACAAGATTAATCTGAGTTCCATGTAAACCCAAGTATTTGTATCTTAACTTCTGTGTGCAACGCGCACCATTTGCTTCCATTGCACTGAGACACAGCCCTTGCCTGGGCTTTAGAACCGAGATTTTAAGACTTAATAATCCAAGTGCTGTTTAATAATGGATGTTGGTTTTCAAGACACTCCCCTACACCGATAGTAATGCCCATGGCTGTTCTTGCTGTGAGGTTCGCAACAGCGTGCACAGACACTTCAGGAGAAGAGCTACATGAGCTGAACGTTCCCAATGTCACCCAATCCTTTAGCAGCAGCAACTACTTACCAATAGCTTTTCAACAAGGTCTTTTGCCTTGGGAAAAAATTTTTCTGGAAAGTCATATTCCAACTTTATTATCTTCTGGAATATAAGATACTCATTTCTGCAAAAGAAAAAACATTAGCTCTTGTTACTAGTTCTCCATGGTTCTTTCAACTTAGCAGAGCATAACCTGGACAAATATTGAGGGGGAGGTCTACAAGTCACGTTCCCATAAATCTTTCTAGGGGAACGGGGCACAGGCTTCCAAGGATCTAGGATCCTGTCAGCACCTGACTAATGGCAAGAAGCGTTCAAATGGCTCAATACAGAGGTGCCTCGTACCCTCTCCAGGTAGGCACAGTTACCTTTATGGTACAAGTTACATGTGAAATCCTAAGGGAAGCTCCCTCAAACTCTAGTTTAAGCTGTCTGAGCATCTTTACGACATCAGAAAAGACCAGTAACAGCAGGCATGCCACTAACACCAACAGTGCACCATGAAACGCTGTACTCCAGAACTGGTAGTAAGCTCAAGGAAAAAAACCAAATCATTCTATTCACAACTCACAAAGAATCAGCTTAAATCTCTTACCCGGCTCTAAACGGAGGCAATCCGGCTACGAGCTGATATATTATACATCCCAGAGCCCAGAGGTCAGAGCTTCAAAAGAAGGGAAAAAGATGTAGTATTCCCACAAGAAGTCTTCAGACCGTAATTTACAATGCGTTCTTAAGCTCCTGCTAGCCGGCATGTCGCACACACCCCGACTGACACTCCTGCCTAGTACATTTCCACACAGTTTTCCCTTCGTTCCTTGACAGAAGAGTAGGCTAGCAACTCAACCGCCGGGGGAAAAAGCGTATAGTGACCATTCCACTACAGCTGGCTACAAGCACATGCGCCAGAACGCTGAATTCTTAGAGCAACCGACAGGCAAGTGGTGAGACTGAAAAGAACACTTATTCCCTACCACAACCCATGGATGCACCCAACATGACGCAGTACGTGCTCCTTCAGAATTAAAATTTTCCTCTAAATACTTTACGCAGATTGTCACTTAAAGCTTTTCCCGATGCAAACTAAAGGCAGGTCATCAGGTACATGGGCGAAGGAAAGTCTTAAGTTTTAGTGTGTTAACCTGAAAGAGCGTTTTTAGCTTATTTGACCTTGATGGAAACTATACACAGATTTGACTAAAGTACAGAAATCCTCATGGAAGACTGAATTACTAACAACTTGCAACCACCCAAATGAAGTTTTCTGTGCCCACGAGGCACTGTGTAACCTCTCAAAGGAGATAACCACATTGCAAAGCCCCTTCTCCTGGTAACACTAATGCTGGCTGCAGAACACCAAGGCAGATGAGCTGAGGGAACCAGCAGGCAGACAAGAAGCAATACTGTTAAGAAAGTATTTTGAATGCTTAAAAAACCCTCTATACTTAAGCACCTTGTTCCCTGGCAACACTAAGCTTATTTGCTTGACTGGTGCCCTCCCCCTCTTCCACTGAGGTTCTGAAATACAAGTGTCCTCACCTTTTACAGGCAGATTTCTCCGTCAGCAGTTCTGGAGAAACATACTGTGCTGTCCCGACAAACGAGTTTGCCCGAGCTGGTGAGAGAGTGGGAAGAAATAAGTAAAAACATACCAATGGAGAAGCCAACCTCCTCATTCCCCTCTACAAACCCACTATAAACCCCAGAGACCATCTCTTGCGAGTCGTGTAACGCTACGAAGAGCCCCCAGGAATTCCACTTCCCTACCCCTCCATAACTCCTGCTTGGAAGAAACAATCAGTTCACCCAGCGAGATCTGGCAGTTTCCAGCTGCCAGGCCTTTGGGCAGAAATTCCAGCAACACAACCTTACTACATGCAAGTGAAGAATTGGGTCAGCCTGGTGCTTTTCCAGGCACAGTCTGCAGCCGCCCCGATTCACAGGTTAACGCTAAGTGACTACTGACACAAGGCAAGTGCCAACCTCTGCGTCTGAGCAGCCCCGACAGCCACTGGGTTTAAACACATAAGCAGATTAAAAACGTGTCGATTCAGCCGAGCCACCGTACTGTTTGTTCATATTCTCATCTGGCAGATGTAAAGTAATCTGAAGTACTTTAACTTCCCTTCCCTCTACATTTGGGGATCCAGCTGGCTACACCACGACACCAAGGATGACCTCCCTGACACAGGCCAAGCCGTGGCAGGCAAACCTATTTTGAGATAGCCCGGTGATTTCGTGCCGTAAGAGGTAACAGTTTGGTAAACAACACACGTACATTTTCAAAGGACCACTTGCTAGAGCTATCCGCGTCGCTCAGTGCGTACCTTGTCTGCTATCTGCAGATAATACCTTTGCTGTTCCGAAGTCTGTTATTTGAATGTGCATATCTTCATTCAGC
>NW_010270510.1:12096-21713 GCF_000690775.1 Eurypyga helias
TCCCTGGAAAAGGCAGATTTTTAGAGTATTTAAAGAGCACACAAACTGAAGTTACAAAACTGTCAAGTGACTTATGTAGATGACAACATCATAAATGATGCAGACGTTCTATAAACTCGGTTGTGTCAACTCTCCTCTAGCTTTAACTGTCAACATGCAGACTGCAACAGATTTTGAAAAGCCCACTAATTAAAATTTTGTCTAAAAAGACGGGAAGTAACGAATAATCTCAAAACTAAGGTATTGTGCATCTCACTTGTTCAACAAAAATGAAAAACCCCACCTCTTCCCTCCCAAGCCTTAATTTAAATAACACCGGAAGGACTGAAATAGCAGGAAGATCTAGGCCTGTTTACTCAGCACAAAACTCCAGTCAAGCAGTGGCATCCCCCACCCGCAGCTGAGTGTCCCAAAGGGGTAAGAACTGCGAGCCACCCGCCCCAGGGATGGCAGGGTTACACCTGCCACAGCAAAGCCACGTAACCTGCATGGCAGCTCGACGCACACCCCCTGTGTGGCACTGCCTCTGGCCCAGGGTGAAGCCTGACCTCACGGTCTGACATGCAACAAGCAGGATCCCAGGGGTGGATGTCAAGAGGGTCAGTAGCCACCACACAGAAGAGCGTTGGGTTGCACCCTTACAATCTTTACTTCGCACCAAGTTTCCTCAGGGGACAAGAGGAGACAACAGACTTCCTCTCAAGAACGATCTCTGGGTGCTCAAAGACATCTAGAAGCCTGGGATTTGTTTTGGTTGAATGACAAGAAAATACAGCGCGAATTGAAAGCCATTTCCAACCACCACTGTGCAGCACCGCCCTCCTTGGATCGCAGCCCCGTCACTGAAAAGCACGGGCTGTGCAGTCCTACGGTTTGAAGCCTGTGCACTAGCACAGAGCGCCGTTGGAAAGAAGTAGTTCTGACACACCAGCCGTCAACTGTTCATTTTCCCCTAACTACCCTCAGAGAGTAGAAAGCATATGAATGGAACAGACCTTTTTAAGAGTCCTGTGTAGGCTGTTTTACACATACATATGTTTGTATATCTACTGTACACGATACACAGGTGTAGATGCTGTTTATATATCTAGATTATATGTCATGTTCTGCAGCTAGGATACAGCTCTGCATCTAGATGCATAGAGACATTGGCAGGAACTTTCCCAGAGTAGCCTGCATCTTGAAGTGGTTCTGTCTCCTGTCAAATTTCTTCAGGCTGCAGAAAATCCCAAGACAAAGCCAGAGCTGTGGACTTCTAATTAAACAAACTTTATACTAAGTTCGCTAATTGCACAGTTTCACTGTTTTCCGATTTTCTCACAGTGGCCTTCATATGAAGACAACGAGAAAGCAGCTCTTCCACAATAAAAGAATCCCAACATAAGCTTCGTAACGCTGCCAATCATGCCATGGTCATTTAAGCCTTCTCCCAGCCTAACACACGGACTATATAATCCAAGTGAAACTGGGAGGTCTTTTCCCCTGTATAAAAATCTATGCTTTTAGTTCTCTCCACATCAAGCCCCTGTGGTTCTATTCCCAATCTTCACAGAAAAGTATTAGGAAAGTACTTTGTCCTTTTAAATGTAACCGACAGGAGTAATAACGCTGCCGGGGCTGTCGTCAGCCTTCTGCCAGCTCATCCCTGCCGGCACACGCGCAGCGGCTTGGGAACCTGCAGGCACAAGAGGTTTCTTACGGGAGAAGTTCTGTGGCTCAGGTTTCTCCAGCTTCCACTCTGTCTAATAAACACGGAAGACAGCACGCATATCCAGACGATATAAACAGATCAAGAACTACTGCGAGGGTCCAACCGAAAACCTGGCTAAATGGCACCGTTGACCTCGTTACTGTCCAGCTTCCTGGAGGCGTCACTCGGGGAAAACTGCCATGCGGTAACTTCACTCTCCCTGCTGCCGTGCCGCATGCCAACCCCCATCGCAGCCGAGCTGCACGCTACGCGCTTGCGGTACATCACACCGCAGAAAAGAAGCGGTTAAACAACAAGTCAGTTTGTGCCCAGACCAACTGACCCACTTGGAAAAGACTTTCGGGAACGTTAACTGCAGGCCAAAAACTCTTAGAATCATAGATTCATAGAATGGTTAGGGGTGGAAGGGACCTTAAAGCTCATCCAGTTCCAACCCTCCTGCCATGGGCAGGGACACCTTCCACTAGACCAGGTTGCTCCAAGCCTCATCCAGCCTGGCCTTGAACCCTTCCAGGGATGGGGCATCCACAGCTTCTCTGGGCAACCTGTTCCAGGGCCTCACCACCCTCTCCGGGAAGAATTTCTTCCTGATATCTAATCTAACCCTCCCTGATTTCAATTTGTACCCGTTACCCCTTGTCCTGTCACTACAGGCTCTTGTAAAAAGTCCTCTCCCAGCACCCTTGTAGGCCCCCTTCAGATACTGGAAAGCTGCAATGAGATCTCCTTGGATCCTCCTCTTCTCCAGGCTGAACAAGCCCAATTCTTGCAGCCTTTCATCATAGGAGAGGTGCTCCAGCCCTCTGATCATCTTCGTGGCCTCCTCTGGACTCGCTCCAAGTGGTCAATATCCTTCAAAACTCTTCTTGCCTTCCCCTGGTAAACTGCTGGTGCAGTAACAGAGATGGGCTCCTCTCCTGAGCAGTTCCTTGTTGAGCTCCCCACATGACCAGGGGTGCTAACGAAACGCCACTGTGCTCTCATCAGCCTTCCACAAAATCCACCTCTTTGGACTTCACAAAGAACATTTCTAGAAAAATCACCTTACACATAATCAAACGCGGGTCGGTCTCAACTCCGTATTACCTGTGAATTATTCCTTTCCCATGCAAGTACTCCAGGGCTGATACAATTTCAGCAGTATAAAATCTGGTACAGGTCTCATCAAACGAGCCAATTTTGCGTATGTACTTCAGCAGCTCTCCATTTTTGGCATAGCTAAGCCCAAAATCTGAACGTAAGCATAGTTAAGGTCTATCACAAACCCACTCCAGAACAAAGATCTCCACATCTCATCTCAAAGACATGAATACTACTAAAAATACATGAGCAGTGGGGAAGGAGTTGTTTAATTCGAAGCCATACCTGGTAGCACCCCAACCCCATTTCTTCAACTTATTAATAAACCTGGGGCACAGGTCCCAAATTCTCAACGTAGTAAAGAATACGTAAAGGGATAACTTTTTTAAATTCAGTCACCTGAGTAACTCAAAGCAGACACAATTGCTCTCAGAACAGCACTCAACCCAAGTTTAATGCTGCTGCACCATCTGGCAAGTTCCAAAGTCGGCCCAGTGTCCAGTGGGCAAAGGTTTACATTACAGAAGAGAGGCCCTGGAAGCTCTGTTGGTGCGTGTGCGTGCGCGCACCCCACAGCGGCCTCTGAAAACCACAGCTACTAACTGACCCACCCTTTACCCTCGGCACTGCTAATGCACAAAGCTTGGGAGGGAATTCACACGACTCCCTTTGCTGCACAGGGCGCAAGACCCGCCGACTGCAAACCAAAGCGCTTTCAAGAGACGCTGCGCTCCGCGGTCACTGCTGGAGAGACCCTGAGGAACAGGGGCACCGACAGGGCTGCAGCGCTCTCGTTCCCATCACTCTAAGCTCTTACAGAAGAGATTTAACAGGTCTAACTGTTCAAACCCAAAAGGAGCAGTCAGCACTGCTGGCTAGCCCTATTTTAAACATAGAAATGTGGTGCTTCACCGTAGGTACCAGAAACGTAACGTTTCCAAGACCTCTCATACACCCCCATGTTTAGCTGCAAAGCCAGCTCGCTGCCCGTCGCCCTTCGGCGGGTGCCACACGGACACCAGTGCCTGCTGCTTCAGCCACCTCCCGTCCTGCAAGTCACCCCCTCTGCACGTTGAGGCTGCACACTCATTTTATTTGCTTAATTCCCACTAAAAGCATGGCTGCAGCAAGTGCATGGCAAACATCAGCGTGTTTTAAATACCTCACCTAATTTTCATCATTCCTGTTAGACAGGAAGCGAAACTGGGGCTTGTTACAGAGCTGTTACAGCAGGCTCCCAAGTGCAAAGGATACACAGCTTTTCGTCATCCTGAAAGGTGAAGTAGAGTTTCACAAAAAAAGGGTGATCCAGGCGGGACATCACATCTCTCTCCCGTGTCACATACGGCACCTTGTTTTCTTTTATGATATGACGTTTTTCTAGAATTTTAACTTAATAGGAAAAAAAAAAAAGAGTGAAAATGCAGGAGGTACAACCAAAGAAGTGCATTTAACTCACCTGGTTTGGGGTGGGGTTTTCAGTTAGATATAATTATCACAAACCCCCCAAATTCTGTCTTTTGACCAGGTGTTTGTAACGGGAGCACAGTGCCCCTTCCACATGAAGGTTTCAAAAACTAACACCCATACTCACTGGCATATTCTCTAGAACTCGCCAACTCCCGAGCCAAGACAACCTGTTGCCAAAGGAGAGAAAATACACTGTAACCATCGTAAAAAACATTCCCCAAATCTGACTTTCCAAGAGGCACCCAGAACCCCGAGAGCCCAGAGCGAGCTATCCCAGCTGCACCCAAAGCGCTCTAGCGTGCGACCGCGCGCTCTTCAGCAGGGCCCCTGCAGACCCCAGCCTGTGCACCCGTGCAGTTCCGCAGGTGAGCACTGAGCTACCTGCTGGGTCAGGACTGTGGACACTGCCGTGCCGTCCCACTAAACTGTCACATCCTCTTAAAGGGCAAAACGCAACAAGTGCACTGAGGAACACTTAACAGAAAATACTGTGACAGATTTTTAACATAAATGGAGAAGAATCAAAGAGCAATGTTATCACCTGAAAGATCAAAAGAAAGAAGTGCAACAGAGCTTTCAACTCTTTACAGTTTGTTAGGAAAAAGACTTAAAGAAAGGGAATGAGAGATTTCCAGTTAGTAGAAGTACGGAATAAAGTTTCAGACAAGCAGTTCTAAAGAGAAAACTTTTGGAGGAACACAAGTTAAAGCTCGGCTTCAAGAAAGAACTTCTAGAAAAGGCAACATTTCAGACAATCTGAAAAGTCCTCTTGCATGAATCCGAGCAATAACCTATTACCAGGTGAACTTCTTGCCAGGTTTCATCAATCAAGTCTCTCATTAAAGCCACTGAAAGCAGGTCACTTTAAAAGTCGGTTGTTAAATAAATACCCTGATATACAGCGCTAACTTTCTGCACTTAGAAAATACTTTTATATCTTCATAAAACAATTCAGTGCCATCAGCAAAACAAAAATCCAACAGGCAATCTTAGAATCACAGAAGGGTTTGGGTGGGAAGGGACCTTAAAGCCCACTCAGTCCCACCCCCTGCCATGGGCAGGGACAACTTCCACTAGACCAGGTTGCTCCAAGCCTCATCCAGCCTGGCCTTGGCCACTTCCAGGGATGGGGCATCCACAGCTTCTCTGGGCAACCTGTCCCAGTGCTCCCCACCCTCTGCGGGAAGAATTCCTTTCTGATGTCCCATCTCCATCTCCCTCTTTCCATTTAAACCCGTTGCCCCTTGTCCTGTCACTCCCTGCCCTTGTAAGGGCAACAGACCAGAACTGCCAAGGTTGACAGAGGAGGTGGCAGGCAGGAAGAACTCACTCCACCTCACGCTTTCTCTGGCACCCGCCGACACCCAGATGATTACAGTGCCTAAAATTCTGCTTGTAAAACTCGAAAGAATAAGACTGTGTAGGGATTAACATTTTCATGGTATTCTGTCCCTCTCCTGCTGCCCACCCAAATGCACTTGCCACTGAGACTTGGGACCAAAAAAACTGTCCACAGTGAAAGGCAGAACGTGAGAACAGAAGTTTATTCAGAGTCTGGGCGAGGCCCTGTGAATTTCTCTATTTACAAGGAATGTGGCGCTAGCTTTGAGACCACAAGCAGAAATTCAGAGCGTCTCGCTGAAGCAGAGTGTTCTGGTACACCCAAGAGGCAACATCTCTGCTGTTTCCTTAGGGAAACCTGCAAGTCGCAAACTACGTATCTAAGTGCAAATTACTCTTGATGACTACTAGCAGCCTGTAGCCTCAACACCACAGTAGACGACCTAGGAAGAACCAGAAAACCCCAGCATTTAGCGATCAACAACCAAAAGGTATATACAACAAGTGACACGTGAAAAAGATGTGAAAAAGGTACAGAAGTATTACTTGTCTTTCAGTGGGGCAACTACAGAAGCATCAAATGAAAGTATTAATTGCTTTATGGGTTCTTTAATATAACACTTAAGTAACTCATTCCTGTGTGTTGCCATGGATGTGAAAGATTAAAACAATCCATTTAAGGCTACTGAATACAAAGATAATGGTGGCTTATGAAGTCCCTGAAGGTCATGGCACTAGAGGCTGAAAAAGAATACTGGGAGGTGTCACAGTTCTTACTGTCTTCCCCAAGTACGTGGCTGTAGCTCCTGGCACAGAGAGGACAACGCGTAGACGTTCTTACTGTGACCAACTCCTAGCCCAGTTCCAATCCTTCATATCGTAACATTAACATGACCCCTTATGCTATCCAACTTACACTTCCAAGCAATGTCTCTTAAAAATCTAAAGCACCAAGTCATCAGGACACAATGGAACTTCTAAGTTTAAAAGGTACTTGAAAAATCAGCACCCATCTTCAGTGCAACACTTTGTTTTAATCGTTAAACTTATACCCGCTACATCCTGCTCCTTTACTCTTCAAGCTGTTCTCTCCAGACTTCAATCTCAGCAATATTACCTGCACAACAGATTTTACCCAAGATATTTGGCACTTCTAATAAGAAGTAAAATTACCGTTGAAAAAGATCCTTCACCCAGAATTTTCCCAAATTTGAAGTCATCAGGGCGTTTCTTTCGAGGCTGCGGAGGCTGCTGTCCTGTATGTTGCTGCAAGGAGTTTGAGCTAGACCTTGATTCGGCTGCAGTGCCTTCCATGTTAGATCCCTGTCGGCTGCCACAGGCGGAAATGACAGATGGAGTGCTGGAATCTGCCTGGTTCCTCACCATCGACGGGGACGAGCACGAGCATAACACCACGCTAGACTGGATTGGAACTGCATCATACTGAAAAGAGAGACGAAAATGTTACCCCACACCTTCAAACACATCTGCGCTCCATCGCCATGCAAGCACCACATACATTCTCCTTTGGAAGGGTCATCATTACAGTGTCTTTAGGAAGGAACATCAGGGTTTATTTGCAAGTGGCAGCTCTTAATCGGTTAAGCAACTCCGTTTAGGTCGTACTGTGCAGAGCTAGCTGTAAGTCGAAAGTCAAGTGCTTTTCTTCAGACCTGAAAATGCAAATGCTCCTTAACATCCTACCCCACAGTATATTCTCCTATGGTTAACATGTCCTTTATTTTGTGCTTACAGGACCCACCATCCAATCTTAACAAGCAGTAGTGTTCCTGAGGGATTACCTAGTTACACAATGGGCACTCGCATTCACAAGTGGCCAAGTTACAGCGAACCGTAAATGAACAAGTAAGGCATGAAAATGCCAACGGACACAAGGGATACATTCCCCCAGTTTTACGTGGGACCTCACTTTCTCCACTACTATTTCTCTTTAGCACACATCGGGAAGGATGGAGGGAAAAAACAACAACATACAAAAGGCAGATCAGCCAGAGGGTTCAATAACCAGCTGCACCTACCACTAATGCTCTGCTCCACAGCCTTTTAAAACAAGGGTGATGGCACTAATGCAATGGTGCATGTGGCCAGAGACATCCTGATCCCAATGCTGAGCACCAGCTATAGCCCAGAAAACCGCAAGTACAAGAGGGTCCACTCCAAACACCCATCCTTGTCATACACAAGCAAATCGTCATTTGGTGGCCTTTCATCAGCTCTGCCCAAGCAAGACCAAGGAACCCTGCCAAGCTGCTTTCCCTCCCGCTGGTAATGCCCCTCCAGCAGTCTGCCAGGGCCTGCTTCGAATGCGCCCATAAAAGTGGCAAGAAGACAGGAAAAAGTGGCAGACAACAGGAAAGCTCTCCTGAACTACTTCTGACAATAAAAACCGAAACGGTATGCAAACAAGGGGAATATTTAAAATTAACACCATGTCTGAATATTACTTTTTAATCTCAGTATTCTAACGGCACAATGAAATTAGGACTTCATGAAAATCCAGTCTCAAGAGAGATGCACGCTACAGCCCTGACCTAGTCTGTAACATCCCTCGTGTTGACACTCAAATACACGTTACTTCTGACCAAAAGAACGAGCTCAAGAATTTCTGTTTGATTCAGAACATTTTTCTGCATTTCTAGCAGGACCTGCGTTAGAGAGGAGCTGCATATGGAGCGAAGCACCCAAACTAGCACAGACTCACCCGGCCATGCCCTACACAGCAGGGAGAAGTGTCTCTCGTTTACTGCTAAGCTGCTTTGGAGAAGAAGGCACAGACCAGAAACACGCTGTACACACACGTTACAGACCCAGGAGGCACGAACATGTTCCTGCGCCTGCAAACACGCCGTCTAAACCCAGACGAACGTAGCAAGGGCGAAGGGAACACAGCTAAGACTGCCTTCTCCACTCTGACACAAATTCCCATGATTGAAAACGAACTCTTGCTAAGCAACGGCTCTAACCAGGATCTTCCAGGAAGCATAAGGGAAGATTCCCTTTCAATCCCAAGCGCAGCCTTCTCGCTCCTTGGCGCTTTTTCCAAGGGCAGTGACTGCATCCCAGCGCAGCCGGTCAGGAACAGGCAACCGCCCCCCGTTTTGTGACTGGGGACTGCAGGGGACTCTGCCTGCAGCTGGGGCTGTTTGGTCCAGGGTGCACAGCTTTCCTGCAGTGGGGCGAGGCTGGGGCAGGACCCAAGTCAGAGGGGATATTCTGCTTTGGGAGGAGTTCCCTGACTCCCCAGGGAGCAGCAGAGCCTCTCCCCCAGCCAGTCTGCCCTTGGAAGGCGTAACGATGCCCACCGTAGGTCACAGGTCCCTTTACGCCTTCTGTACAGATACTGTAGCTGACACCTTCCCCGGACTATTGTCCCTCACACTCTCAGAGCCCCGCTGGATCATCATTCCTTCGGACAGCTACCCAGACACCAGCCTGGACAAACACATGCAGCAGCCAGTGTTGGAGCCAGATCGTACTCTCTCCTCTCTCCAGCGCAGCAAGGCTGGCACCAGCATCACGGCCCAACAGCTGAGGCGATGCCAATCCAAGAAACAACCCATTAATAAAAATAAAGTGAATAAACACACGCACACAGACTAAACATTAGGATTTAATGATGAACTGGCTCCAGTCAGGCTATTCTAGAGCAACAGGTACATAAAGTAGCAGCATCGTGAGGGATGTGATCAGATTCTGCAGCTAGCAAGATCACCCTGAAATAAAACAACCGCACACGAAAAACACCCACCCCAAAAGCATCAGAGAGCCCTGAGAGAAAGGCGGTAAAAAGGTGTTGGATGTCATGTGTTTCCTTGTACAGTATCTGAAACCAAGTCACAATAGATATCAAGTATAGAAAGGTCATAGAATCACAGAACTGTTTGGGCTGGAGGGACCTTAAAGATCATCTCGTTCCAAGCCCCTGCTGTGGGCAGGGACACCTTCCACCAGACCAGGTTGCTCCAAGCCTCATCCAGCCTGGCCTTGGACACTT
>NW_010270510.1:22082-29288 GCF_000690775.1 Eurypyga helias
GGGGGGTCTCCCCAGAGCACAGCAGAGGGGCAGAATCCCCTCCCTCATCCCCCTGGCCATGCTGCTCTGGATCCAGCCCAGGATCCGGTTGGCTTTCTGGGCTGCCAGCGCACACGGCCGGCTCATGGCCAGCTTTTCATCGCCCATGTTCTCTACACCCCAACTGGTACATGTTTGGATTCTGAACAGTGCTGATGAGGCTGTGTAAGCCAGAACACTGGCACTACCAATGTTTATGGTGAAGTGTATTACAGGTCTGCTAATTAAAGTAACGGAGGTAACATCTGAAATACAGACTGCTGGCAAGGAAAAGGAATATAGGACATATTCTGAGTAAAACTGGTTACATTCTTAACCAACTTTTAATTAATAGTCATCCCCAAACAAGGGGGATGACTTCCAGTTCGCATCTGGATTAACTCTCAAACCAAAAAAGTTGAAATAAAAAGAATAATTGCATAAATTTAAAGTCTGAGGAAAAAACACTCCCCACACCACGTGGCAAAAAAGTGTCTCTCAAAGCAAACTACAGCTTTTGGTCAATTAGACAAACAGCAAGACCATACTTTTTTCCCTAACAAAACATTACTCAAGATTAAAATATGGGAGAACTTGGGCACAGCGGTACGATACCGGTGGACAGAGGACTTCAGCCAGTCCATACCTGCACATACTGCACTAGAAAACAAGGTCTTCCTGCCGCTGGTACTGTGCCAGCATTAAGCACAGAACCAAAACAAACCAGTTGCAGGAGAAAACCAAGACGATGAACTCCCGGAAAAACATCTGATCACCTGACTAGATTAAGCTCCTGAAATTTGTGTTTATTAAAGAATCCGAGTGGTTTAGCCTTAGGATATCAGAGAACACAGAACTTTAAAAATCAGGATCGCCTCCAATTCAACACAAGTCTTACTGAATATGAGAACCAGTGAGTGGTGTGCGTTTAATGCCAGACTAAATTATGATAAAGTCACAGACCATCACGAAGATAGGCCAATACAAACGTGTGCCTCACAACAGTCTGCTTCAGAATTACAGGATTCAGAAAGCAACACAGCAGTACTTTAGGATGTCTAT
The DNA here is from genome assembly GCF_000690775.1 of Eurypyga helias. NCBI lineage: Eukaryota > Metazoa > Chordata > Aves > Eurypygiformes > Eurypygidae > Eurypyga > Eurypyga helias. The sequence continues at coordinate 23,163 of NW_010270510.1, forward strand.
TAATTAATCTTCTCACTTGCAAATGGAATTTGAGAGGCTTTCAAAACAGGTACCACAAGATACAGTATAAATACCCTCCCTGGCTGTCACAGTATTCCACCATAGCTTTGACTTGCTGCCAAACAGCCCTTTGATACAGGAAGATCTTCCAAAATCTATGGATTTAAGATCCAGTGTCCAAATCAATGCACTTCAAGTAAAAATATGGAGTCCCTCCTTTTATCTGTGCCAGTAAGGAGGAATAAAGGCCTTTATGTCACACAGAGAAGGTAATTGCTTTCATTGGACAGGTGGTTTGTAGTTTTAGAGATAAAGGTGACCTGCTACTATATCACTGCAGAGACTCTGCTAAGACAGCTTAAATGAGACAGGCTTGGCTGGAGAGGTTTTGCAAATTATTTTGATACTGTTATACAAGCCAAAAATTCAGAAATTGATATTTATTTTTTATTGGTTACAATGTAAACATTGGCAACCTGGGGTCTCCTCAGGTTTTATCTGCAAAACGCAAAGGGAAAAAACGAACTGCTAGGCAGTTATGTTTAATATATGCTTTTCAGAGCACACTGGTGTTCAGAGGGTTGACAGAGATGCAGCAACTGCACCCGACACACATCACCTACCTGAAAAAGAGGGTAAGAAAGGGCAATTCATATATATTATGCACAGCTTTCCCATCGGCCTCCTCCCCCTCCTATCCCACAGTGGAAACATTTCCCTACTCCAGGCTCCCCAACACCTCCTTCTGACAGGCTCCTCTTCAAATGCTGGAGTGCAACACGCCCTGGAAGTTCCAGTATATTCCAAAACAAAAATAGCAACTCATCAGGTCAGATACTAAGATGGGCCTGAATATCATGTCCTCAAACTGGTCCTGACAGCACCTAAGAGGAGAACGTGGGCAAACGCAGGGTAGTTCAGCTACAAGACATGTAGGATACCAACACACACTGATCCAGAATAATAAAATCTACCTAAAGCCTCACCTCCCGGTGCAGAGAGCAGAGTACAGGTGGCACTCCCCATTACACACCAACCCGGTCCAGGAGCGCTTTGCAGGAAGCATAACGATTATCCTGTGATCCCTATCAATATTCAACACCACTTTTCCTTTCCTGAACTGTATGCTGCTACGCCAGAGCGACGGTCATGACGGAAGGCAACGCGGAGCCCTAACAGATGGTGCGCTCTCATGAACTGCAGCCAACACCAGTCCTCTCCCTTCCATCCTCATGTCTGTGCTCTGGGCTTCTCTGAAAACAGCCTGGCAGGCTTCCCGTTAAGTGACCAACCGCATCCTCCTCCTCCTCACCACCTGCACAGGCGTGTCTATGGCAGGAAAGGGATGGGATGGGGTACGGAACTCCACCGCACGCCCGTTTCCATTCAGATACACGTCGAAGTGCGGCAGGTAACTGCAAGAGTTCAATAATACATCTATTCGTCAACGTTATTACCACCTTCAGGGCATCAAAATATTTGCCTGAAGGAGAAGTGAAAACCCCCTGTCCTGCTGTCAGCATCGTTACACAGCCCCGAGCACGTAACGGACAGCCCACGCTTCTGAACGCGCACACAGCCACGAGCCGGCCGCCCGCCCAGCGGGTGACGTTGGCCACGCCAATGCATACAGCCAAACGAAGGGAAAATGCAAACACCCTGGTAATGGAAAGGTATTTAAACCCCATGTACTCTGCTCACGCTTGGGTCTGACAGATGACACATCTCAGTCAGGAAGGCAGGCTCAGAGGTTCAGCTGCTGCAAGCTGAGGAGCAAACGGCCAAAAGCTTCAGAGAACCACACTCAACATTCATTCCTTGAAAAGCAGGAATATGTATTCAACAATTGTCACTGATGACTACATCAGCAAATACCTCGTATTCTCCAGGATGAAAACATCAATTCATGCCTTGACGAGCGATCTCTGTGCAGCAGGGAATGCCTAATACAGCATTAAAATAGAGTGAGTTAAGAAAAAATCTGATCGAGAGGGGTGATAGTAAGGGGTTTTTTTTTAAATCTCCTGGTTTTAGGTGCTATTCAAAGCAGCAAGCTGGTTAATCTTCAACGCATCACAAGAAGTGAAGTTGAGACTGAAATGACAGTCTTGTTCAACCTTAAGGCAGACGGGTCAACTGCCCCACACAAACCCACAACAATCCCCAGGCATTTCCAACAACAGACTCCTCTCCACAAAACAAAGGAGGCCCTTATTAAACACCGAACCAGGTTACAGAGATGCCAAAGGTACTTTCCTGGGACAACAGGATGGTTTTGTTCCTACAGAGAAGTTCTTTGAACAAGATCTGGAAGCACAGAGAACCCCCCTACACTGTCAGGTTGCTGACTCTTCATTTAGGGAGTAAAGGTGTTTTAGCCACCAGACTGATTTTGTTTCTGCAGAAGTTAATTTCTCCCACACACAGTAAGGCTGACCCAAACATTTTGGTTAACGCCTGTTCTAAATTTGACAACCCTACACTTACGGTGGTATTTCCTGCCACTAATTTCCCCAATTCTAATTCCAAATTCCAGTAGGGATTAAAGCTAATGGAAAGGATTGGTAAGAACCCGTAGATCTGCCAGTTACCCTCTGACCCCCTCTACTGATCAGCAAAGTGCCTCAGTTCCAAGCACCTTCAGGTGCAGAGATGACTTCAGGCCTCCTTCCACCCCCCTAAGCCTCAAACACATCGGAAACAGGAAACCAGCGAAATCTCGAAGAACCTAGAGCCGGCGGGTGGCCCCGATCGCGCTGCGTGTAAACAAGCCATTGAGAATTCATGTCACAGGGACAGATCCAGGCCAGCTCCAAGGGAACAGCAGCCGCCTGTGACCGCCGTAGTCCAGGGCACGTTCTACCCCCGCAGCACAGCAACGTGGCAGGGTGCATGGTGGGGGCTCACGCCAACAACCACGAGAGGACGGCCCACGCTGCTCCTTGCTAGCCCCTTGCTAGCCACCCTGGGCAGGAAAGAGAACAGATCAGGTGAAGAGCGGAGAAGCAGCTGCGTGGAGGCAGATGGATGGAGTGTGCAGAGCCCGGACAGCATGGTCAGGAACAGCACATTCCTGCAGGATTACGGAGAACTGAACATCAGAGGTGACACTTTCTTTTCAGAAGAACGTGCTAAGCAAGTTAATCCTTGCGGGTTTTCACCATAAGGAAGCCAGAATACTTGCCAGGTGAAGTATTCGCAGCTTGTCCCTCAGCAGAAAGCAAGTCCTCGCTCCAGTACTTGGTCACACAAAGCAGTTATTTCCTACAGCCCTGAGGAGTAGGGCCCAGCAGGTGTGAAAAACAAGGTTCTAGGCCAAAGGGCCAACTTGGGGCACGCTAGGTTTAGTCCTCGTGTACGGCTGGGTTGGCGCAGGTTTACCTCTGAATAACATGACAGAAAGGGAAGTGGGGAGCGAGAAAAAGCAGCTCCTTCCCCTTTTTTGCTCCTTTATTACATAATCTAACTTTGCCACCTGCTAAAAAGAGTTTTCCCATTTGAAACACCAGAAACTGTAATTCCTTGGCTTCGTACAAACCCTTCAGGAAGGTCCAATATGAGAAACTTGAAGAGTTTTCTCTTTCAAGCATGGTGTTTTACTGTGGAAAGATGAAGACAATTTGGAAAAAGTAATTTCTTACTTGCCTATTTTCTGATGCCACAAATGTGCTAATTCCACAGCAATTCATTCAGCTTTTCCAGGGGGGACATAAAGAAGAGACACAATACTAATTTACTGTTAAAAAACAGATTACTAAAATATTTCGCACCTTCAAAGATCAAACATTTTTATTATTTTGCCAGTTTATTACTGTTTTCCAGTCTATCCAAGTGACTGCATCCCTGGTTTCCTGCTTTCTGCTTCAGAATTCCTGCAAGTACCTCAACAGTCAGCACCCCTTCCCAAGTCTTTCCTGCAGTACTGCTTTCCAACTAACCTGCTTTAGGGAAGTGACATGAGCCTGTCCGCTGGACTCGGCTGCAGGACAATGCCCAGCTGCAGCACCCTACTGGGAGAGTTTCAAGAGCTGCACGTTACAGTGAGCCGTTACTCACTGTAGGTAACGCAGCAATAGCCCGAAGAATAATTTGCTTTAAACTACAAGCCCACCCACGCAATGGACTCACTGTTTAGTTGAGCATCACTCTCCTATCCAGATCATTCTTTGGATTATTTCCTTTCCAACAGCTACCAGCACTTCCTATGTCAGAAATATGAATGCATACAAAACTGCCCCTCTTGAGCTTCCATTTCTTCACCGCTCAGCACTGTCCCAACACCTGTATCTTTTACAGCTTTCTATTCCCACAGCCTGTTTTGGCACGAGATTCACAGAAAACTTACCCAGTTAAAAGCCTGTGCACGGGAGACAAGGACTAGGCACAGCCGGGCAGCAGACGGGCAGGTGGGGAAAACCCCTCAAGCTGGTCTGAAAGTTTTACACCCACAAACAGAACTCTGAACACAGCCTAGTCCGACTCAGCACAGACACAGAATTTACTCTGCGAAAGCCCAGCTCCTTAAAAAGCGTAGTTTATAACAGTTCTACAGGGGTGGGAAACCCAGTAGCTTTGCTCAGACACACGTGTGACTAGGTTTCCACAGGTCAGAAACACTGGCAGAATGCAGCAATCACTAGAGCAGCCAAGTCTTCAGTGAAGATGTATGTAACCATTCTTCCAGACTCCTCGCTTTTAGAGGAAGATCACTTCCTCAGATGAGACCCCACATGCTTACAGTGAAGGCTTTAATAGCAAACAACTAAGACCACAGCGACACCTGCAACTAAAGCAGCACTGAAGCTGTTCCCACACTACAAGTGCAATTCTCCCCTGGTTCCCAGGGCTCCAGAAAACAGCGGAATGTTTTAGGAATTGTCCACACATGCACAAACTCAAAACTTAACTGTTTTGGCAGAGGAATGCTGACATACTCCTTTCAAAGCTGTGTTCTGTTTCCATCCCTCCTCCCCAGTCTTTTGCATTTGCTGTAAAATAACCACAGAAGTCCCCAATGCCATTAATCCCATCCCACAGACACAAACAGTGCCTCGGTCTCAGAAATACCGCACTTCCCATCTTTGGTATCATCTGAATCACAATAATGTTAGCTAAATTGAGCCACCTCTATCTGCTACGGGTAGTCACTACACTCAACCCCACCAGAGAAATGCTAAACAGGATGGAAGAGAAGGAACTAAAAATAAGCCACCCCTCCAAATTTTAGCTTTTCAAAAACAGTCGTCAACTTCGCTCTCCGTTTATTCTCTCCCTGCATGTTTCTCTTACGGACAGAGACCCCAACTAATACAGAAAAGGAACAGAAGTGGAAGCGTTTTGGAGAGGAAAACCCGGCAAGGGAGGTAACACGCAAGGACAGCAGCGCCAAGGGAAGCGCAGAGAAACCCAAGCCATCTCAGGTGCTGAGAAGCAGCCACGTGGAGCAGGACAGCAGAACGAAATCCTTTAACATCAAACGTTGCTTTATTTCATACCCCTTGATGCAGTATTTCATGTCCTCCCCCGCAGGGCTATTCCACATAGTAATGCCCGTCTCCAGTCAACAAAGGCGCGTACGTGTGACGCCCTGATGAAAGAGCTCTGAGCACCGAGAGGAGAGCACGGTGAAACTGGGCTCCTAGACCCCAGGCAGCTGCCACACCAAAGCTCCTCAGCCATCTCCCACCAATGACAAAGTTTTAAGTACGGCAGAGGGGCACTTGGCAGCCGAGGGCACGAGCACGAGCCTCAAGCACAGCAGCACGGGCAGAAGGAGTGAATCGCTGCCAGTTGGCTACACCGGCATCCACACAAGCCCGTGGTTCCTGTGTAAAACCCACTCTTCTCATCATCCAGCTGCAAACTAAGACTTACTCTCAGAACCGCTGGGTATCAGACGCAGCTCCACCTCTTTTCACTGCTCACGAAACGTTAGAGTTTGACGTTATCAGGCAAACGTAAACAACTGTTTGCAACAACGTCCTGTGACGACCCTCACCACCCTCCTCCCGCCTGTTTCCAGCGCGGAAGAGTCACCCTGCGGAGTGGCAGGCGGCTCCCCCGGGGCAGCAACGCCGGTTTCCCCGCTGGGAGACGGCCCGGCAAGGCCACGCCAACGCCCCGTAC
>NW_010270511.1:0-240 GCF_000690775.1 Eurypyga helias
TGCGCTCCCTTCTCCGGCGACATCTCTCTCCATCCCTCTTTCTCCCTTCCCTTGCAGACTCCACTCCAGATCTGTGCTGCTACCTGCAAACTTTTTTTTTTCTTCATATTTTTCCCCCCCTTTTTTCCACCCCCCTTCTCGTCCCCCTCTTTTTCTTTTTGGAGTGGAATCCCCTAAAACCAGCAAACAACTAACCGCTGCTTTTGCCTCTTCTTCATCCCGCGGGTCCTTCGCCCATCG